>NW_015386636.1:563148-648555 GCF_001527695.2 Protobothrops mucrosquamatus | reverse complement strand
ATGGGATTTTGATTCTACCCTTTTGTTAATACAGCCTAGGATTGCATTGGCTGCTACCACACAATGCTGGCTCATATTTAAGTGATTTTCCACTAGGACTTACTACAAGTTTCATCTTACAGTTACTGTTATTGAGTCAGGTCTCACCAAATCTTTGGATTTTCTTACCAAAGAGTAAAACCCTACTTTTCTATACATTGAATTTCATTTTGTTAGATAGGACCCAATGTTTGAATCTGTCAAGATCCATCTGGATTTTGAGCTTGTCTTCTGGGGTGTTGGCTATTCCTGCCAATTTAGTGTCATCTGCAAATATGATGGGTTCCCCTTCTATTCCCTCATCTAAATCATTGATGAAGATGTTGAAGAGTACTGGGCCTAAAACAGAATCTTGGGATACCCCACTTCTTACTTCCCTCCATGTAGATGTAGTTCCATTAAGGACTGCATGTTGAATGCGGTTTGTCAGCCAGTTACAAATCCATCTGGTAGTGATGCAGTCTACCCGACATTTTTTTTAGCTTACCAAGAGGTAGTTGTGGTCTACTTTCTCAAACACCTTACTGAAATCCAAGTACTGTATATTGTGTCCACTGCATTTTACTGGTCCACTTTGTCAAAGAATGAAATAAGATTTGTTTGGCATGATCTGTTTTTGACAAACCATTGTTGGCTTCTGGTTTTAACTTTGTTTGCTTCTAGGTATTTCCAGATCTGTTGCTTGATTATCTTTCTAGAATCTTTTGAGGTATTGATGTCATACTAATTGGTTTGTAGTTTCCTGGATCTCCCCCCCCCTTTTTTTTTTGAAGATGGGAACCACATAAGCTCTTTTTCAGTTCTCTGGTAGTTCCCCAGTACTCCAGGATCTATGAAAGATATGATTCAATGGTTCTGTCAACTCCTTCAGAACTCTGGGATCATATTTGGTGATACGAAGTCACCACAAAAGCCATCTAAGAAATTTTAGTTCTTCTTTTTTGAGAAGGTATTTAGAGAGATAACAAATGAAAGCTGGTGAATCCTGACATCTATCTCTCCATACTTAGTATCATTAATGCCCATTCTATTTCTACTAATGATCAAAATGAAGTATGTATTTCTTTCACATTGTGTGATTATACAAATTTTAATATTCTCAATTTATTTTTCTTGAATCTCATATACATTTTACATATATTCCACATAGATGAATTGTAATTATCAAACTTAATTGCTTGGCAGCTGATTTGTTTAAAAACACAAACTTCAATTAATAACAGGTCTTGTTTTTTCTTGGAATATTTGATAGTTAAGATGAAGTATAATTTGTGACCATCCTGAAAGAAAAAAATATTCAATTTTTCTACTGTTTTCATGCTAACTTGAAGTTATAGTGAAATTCAGAGAAATATTTACACAAAAATAAGGCAAGATTATGCCATATAAATGCAATGCTGTTCATGTATATAAATAGCTGTAACAATGTTTAACTGAACATATAACACTAGTAAAATATAAATGTAACTTTTGTCCTAGTTACAGCTCTGATGACACGAGCAGATTAATTGGTGGTGGAAATTATAGTTTTAAACAGAAACTATAACTTTATTTTATGTCTGGAAATATTTATTGTAACAATCCACATTTTTCAGTTGGCTTCAGATATAATTAACTCTGCTTAATTTGAAATATTGAGTCATTGTTTGTAAATAGATTATTCATAAACTCATTATTTTGAGCCTGAGCTTCATCTATTTTTTAGTTATTGCTCTGACTGATGATATTTTGCATTATTTTTAATAATAACAATATCTTTTTCTGGTACTTTGGCAAGCATAAACCATCAGGTTGGCCACATGTTCCAGCACCAGCATCCAATATCCGTATTTAGTGAGAAGATAATCCTTTCTGACTTCTGCTGAAAAAAAGGAAAGCTAGTCTCTTAGGACAGGAGAGCAGAAAAAGAAATAAACTTGGGAAGAGTTCCTCAGGTTTGATATTTCTGTCAGTTTAAGGTCTGGCAAAATTCAAGCCTATCTGTCTTTCAGAATTGATGTAAGAGTATGTTCTAAACTGATTTGGAATAAATGCAGTCCTACTTTAGCCCCTTTATTTCAAACTTAATTTGAAAAATATTTATATTAAGATAGCATATGGCTGTATCCAGAGGACAAGGGAGACTCCTTTGGAGCTATTACATGTGATTCATTCATGTACACTCTCTGATCACCCAAATATGCTTTTCAAAAGGAACAGGATTTTCTTAGTTTTTTCTTTTACCCATCTTCTTTGTTATGGAGGAGCTCCTACCAGATATTTTTCTGGATTTGATCATCTTATTTGATCAAATAAAAAGGAGAACAACAAACAAAGCAACATTGTCATTCTATACATTGCAGGAATATGTGAAAAGCTCAGGAGGATTTTCAACCAACACAAAATACATGCATACGCTAAGGCAGAAACTAGTCCACCCCAAGGATAAAACACCCAGAAACAAACTGTACAATGCGATATATGAAGTACAAAGTAGTGACACGTGCAGATCTGTACATTGAAGAAAGAAAACAACCATTTCAAAAACACATACCTGTTGTGTCCTGAGCCTGCAGAAGCAGGCTCGGGACGCTGCAAGAGTCCCGGGCATTGCAAAAGCTGCCCGGGACCAGACTGACATGCGCAAGGTGGGAAAAAGGGTGCCTACTATTGGTTGTTGTTGCCCGGGGATGCGGGAGTATAAAAGGAGGCCTGCGTGCCTCTGCTCTTGTTGGTTGGTTGTTGTGACTGAGAGAGAGAATAAAGATTTGTTCTGTAACATGAATTGCCTCCTTCGCCATTTATCTAAGGACTTAACACTGGCAACGAAGGTGGGATTTAGTCTAGTTAGCTAGAGAAGCTTAAAGACTCACCCAAAAGAAGTCCGGAAGAGGGACGACGGCGTTGAAGTCAGCGTCTATCCTGCCAGTACAGCATCGCTGGAGGGTGAGTGCGGCTGAAAAAAACCCTGTCCCTTGATAATGGTGAAAATCGGTGGCTTATCTGAATTTGATGTCTCCCACCTGGAAAAATGGGAATCCTACGTTGCAAGGGTGGAGACTTACTTTTGAGTGAATCAGATAAGGGAAGATGGATTAAAGGCTGCCACAATGTTGTGCATTTGTGGGCAAGACGCCTTTGAGATCGCCGAGAATCTGGTTGCCCCGGCCTCACTAGAAGCTGTTTCGTACTCTGATCTCAAGAAACCTTTGAAAGAACATTTCCAGCCAAAGCAATCTGTCATTGCGTGGAGGTACAAGTTCGAACTGAGGGATCAGCGAGCTGGGGAATCAGCAAAAGACTTTATTGCAGCTTTGAGAAGAGCAGCTAAACCGTGCGAGTTCAAGGATTTAGAAGAAAGGCTGCGCAACCGTTTTGTATGCGGACTGAGGAACAGAGACTTACAGCAGAAGCTGTTTGCTAAGGAAGATGTCTCTTTCCAAGATGCTCTGCAAGAGGTTACAGCAGAGGAAGCTGCAGGCGGAGCGGTAAAGAATCTGAGGCCCACTTGAAGTGCTCCAGAGACTACAACCGTCCACAAGGAGAATGTGCAGGAGGACTCGGAAGAGGATCCTGAAGATGAAGTGGACAAGCTTTATCAAGCATCCGGGAGGAGGCCGAAGGATCGTCCAGACAAGGGCCCAGCTGAGCTTCGATGCTTTGGGTGCGGAGGTTGCCACAAGCGGACGGAATGCCGGTTCCGTTCTGCAATCTGCAGAATGTGCGGCAAGAAAGGCCACATCGCAGCTGTCTGAGTTGGCAGAAGGTACAACCGAAGGAAGAATTGAATCTGAAAGGTACCAGGGTCCCCAGCCAAAACAGGGTGGGTTTCTGTGCAACACGCAGAAATATATTAAGGATAGGCACACACAAACCCCTCAAGAAGAAATTGTCCCTCAAAGTAAGGTTGCAAGGGGTTCCATTGTCTAGGGAACTGGACATGGGGTCTGCCCTCTCCATAATTTCCCTCAACACATTCCGGAAAATCTGCAGCAGCAGCGGCCAGCGAACTACGCTCAGGCCTTCCAATGTAATTCTTACTGACTTTCAAAATTCCAAGGTGTGCGTTAAGGGGGAGGCCACTCTTAAGGTACAGTATAAGGATTTTGAAGGTCCCTTAGATGTGTTGGTTGTTGGGGGTGAACGCACGAGTCTGATTGGACTCGATTGGTTTGAGACCCTGGGAATCCAGGTAACAGGGCTTCACAATTTGCAAACGGAGACCCTAGCAGAAGTCTGCAAGGAGTTTGCAGATGTGTTTAGCTCTGAGCTCGGATTCTACAAGGGACCTCCAGTTTCACTAAAGCTAGATCCAGCTGTACAGCCCATAAGGGTTAAACCTAGGAGAGTACCATTTGCTCTTAAGAGTAAGATTGATGCTGAACTGGACAAGTTGCTCCAGCAAGGCATATTAGAGCCTGTAGACTCTAGCCCATGGGAAACTCCCATTGTCACGCCTTTAAAGGCAAATGGGGACATTTGTATATGTGTAGACTACAAGTGCACACTTAACAAGGCCCTACAGCAACATGCATATCCAGTACCTGTAGTGAGCCACATTTTGGCTTCCCTTAAAGAGGGAAATTTTTTTGCAAAGCTAGACCTGGCTCAAGTGTATCAACAGTTGCCTGTTGATGATGCAGCAGCAGAGGCTCAGACTATTGTGACCCATAGAGGACCTTTCAAGGTGAAGAGGTTGCAGTTTGGGGTGAATGTAGCCCCTGGCATTTTTCAGAGTGTCATGGAAAACACCCTGAGGGGTATTCCTGGTGTGTGTCCTTATTTTGATGACGTCCTCATCGCGGGGAATTCACCTCAAACCTTGGCAGAGAGGTTAAGGGCTGTTTTGCTTCGTTTCCGAAGAGCAGGCCTTAAGTTGAAAAAGGACAAGTGTAAGATTGGTGTCTATTCTACTGATTTCCTGGGGTTCGGGATAGATGCTCAGGGCATCCACCCTTCTGATGCTAAGCTCAAAGCTATTCAGCAGGCCCCACGCCCTAAGTCTAAGGGTGAATTACAAGCCTTTTTGGGCTTATTGAATTTCTATCATGCTTTTCTGCCTCATAAGGCTGCTATAGCTGAACCCCTACACAGACTTTTAGACAAACATGCCTGTTGGCAGTGGACCAAAGTCCATGAAGCCAGTTTCAATGAGGTTAAAGCCTTGCTTACATCCAATGCGGTGTTAGCTCACTTTAATGAGAAATTACCAGTGTGCCTTGCCTGTGATGCTTCTCCCTATGGTGTGGGAGATGTGCTTAGCCATCTGACGGCTGATGGGACTCAGGTCCCTGTGGCATATTATTCCAGGACCTTGTCTGCTGCTGAGCGCAACTATGCTCAAATTGACAAGGAAGCTTTGGCTATTTTGGCTGGAATTAAAAAGTTCCATGATTTTATTTATGGCTGCCATTTTATGGTCTTTACTGACCACAAGCCTTTGCTGGGGTTGTTTACCACGTCCAAACAGACCCCACACATCTTTTCCCCTCGAATGCTGCGATGGTCCATTTTTTTGTCAGCTTATGACTACACGCTAGTTCACAAACCTGGAAAGGAAATGGGTCATGCTGATGGCCTAAGTAGACTGCCCTTGCCAGCTGTGGAGCCTGATCCTGCTCCTGCCATTCATATCCTGTCCATTCAGGATTTGCCTGAGTCTCCCCTAAACGCTAGGGATGTGGCTGCTGAAACTGCCACTGATTACACGCTTACATGCGTGCTAACATGGGTGCTGTCAGGATGGCCTGACAGGTGCCCAGAGGAGGAGTTCCAATGCTTCTGGGTCAAGAGACACGAGTTGTCCACTTTCAATGGCTGCTTCCTCTGGGGTTCTAGAGTTGTGATTCCGGCCTCATTGAGGTCTAGAATCTTAGTTTCTTTACATGAGGGTCACCCTGGGATTGTCAGGATGAAAGCGCTTGCGCGCAGCCATTTGTGGTGGCCTGGCATCGATAAGGCCATTGAGGCCCAGGTACATGGGTGTCACGAGTGTCAGCAGTCCAGGCCTGAAATGCCTCANACATGAAGGAGAGGAGATGGCCAGGCCTCCCTCTCCAGGCCCTTCCCCTCTGGTGCGGCCTTCGGTGTCTTCCGACGGAGAGGAGATTGGCCAGGAGCCAGGTGCTTCTGGGATTGGCCAGGAGCCAGGTGCTTCTGGGATTGGCCAGGAGCCAGGTGTATCGGACTCTGAGGAGGATACGTCTTGGCTGGATCCACGCAAGCGTCGGAGGGACAAACGTGCGCAGCAGCTAAAACGCCGTGCCAGAGATTTCAGCTGAGTCACTGGGCCACACCCCACAGGCTATATAAGCAAGGGGTGTGTCGTTTGAAACTCTTGTGATGAACAATACTGAATCTTCTGTTGCAGCACTCCGGAATTATCCTGGACTTGATTTGTATTTGTACTGGGAGTTATCAGTAAAGGTCTTGGCAGGCAGCCACGGAGTTGCTGCCAAGTGTTTATCTGTATTTGGCAGTGCTGAGCAGTCTTTTAGCCCTCGGCTGACTGGTTGGGGGGTGTGAGTCGGACGGGGGACAGAACATATGTGCAGACTACAAGTGCACACTTAACAAGGCCCTACAGCAACATGCATATCCAGTACCTGTAGTGAGCCACATTTTGGCTTCCCTTAAAGAGGGAATTTTTTTTGCAAAGCTAGACCTGGCTCAGGCATATCAACAGTTGCCTGTTGATGATGCAGCAGCAGAGGCTCAGACTATTGTGACCCATAGAGGGGCTTTCAAGGTGAAGAGGTTGCAGTTTGGGGTGAATGTAGCCCCGGGCATTTTTCAGAGTGTCATGGAAAACACCCTGAGGGGTATTCCTGGTGTGTGTCCTTATTTTGATGACATCCTCATCGCGGGGAATTCACCTCAAACCTTGGCAGAGAGGTTAAGGGCTGTTTTGCTTTGTTTCCGAAGAGCAGGCCTTAAGTTGAAAAAGGACAAGTGTAAGATTGGTGTCCATTGTACTGATTTCCTGGGGTTCAGGATAGATGCTCAGGGCATCCACCCTTCTGATGCTAAGCTCAAAGCTATTCAGCAGGCCCCAAGCCCTAAGTCTAAGGGTGAATTACAAGCATTTTTGGGCTTATTGAATTTCTATCATGCTTTTCTGCCTCATAAAGCTGCTATAGCTGAACCCCTACACAGACTTTTAGACAAACATGCCTCAATGAGGTTAAAGCCTTGCTTACATCCAATGCGGTGTTAGCTCACTTTAATGAGAAGTTACCAGTGTGCCTTGCCTGTGATGCTTCTCCCTATGGTGTGGGAGCTGTGCTTAGCCATCTGACGGCTGATGGGACTCAGGTCCCTGTGCCATATTATTCCAGGACCTTGTCTGCTGCTGAGCGCAACTATGCTCAAATTGACAAGGAAGCTTTGTCTATTGTGGCTGGAATTAAAAAGTTCCATGATTTTATTTATGGCCGCCATTTTACGGTCTTTACTGACCACAAGCCTTTGCTGGGGTTGTTTACCACATCCAAACAGACCCCACACATCCTTTCCCCTCGCATGCTGCGATGGTCCATTTTTTTGTCAGCTTATGACTACACGCTAGTTCACAAACCTGGAAAGGAAATGGGTCATGCTGATGGCCTAAGTAGACTGCCCTTGCCAGCTGTGGAGCCTGCTCCTGCTCCTGCCATTCATATCCTGTCCATTCAGGATTTGCCTGAGTCTCCCCTAAACGCTAGGGATGTGGCTGCTGAAACTGCCACTGATTACACGCTTAAACACGTGCTAACATGGGTGCTGTCAGGATGGCCTGACAGGTGCCCAGAGGAGGAGTTCCAACGCTTCTGGGTCAAGAGACATGAGTTGTCCACTTTCAATGGCTGCCTCCTCTGGGGTTCTAGAGTTGTGATTCCAGCCTCATTGAGGTCTAGAATCTTAGTTTCTTTACATGAGGGTCACCCTGGGATTGTCAGGATGAAAGCGCTTGCGCGCATCCATTTGTGGTGGCCTGGCATCGATAAGGCCATTGAGGCTCAGGTACATGGGTATCACGAGTGTCAGCAGTCCAGGCCTGAAATGCCTCAGGCCCCTGTTCATAGGTGGGAGGAAACACACACCCCGTGGTCTAGAATACATATAGATTACGCTGGGCCCTTTCAGGGGCAATTCTTCCTGGTTGTTGTGAATAGCCATTCCAAGTGGCTGGAAGTTGTTCCTGTGTCATCCACCACTACTGCCAAGACCATCCAGGTGTTGAGAAGTATTTTTGCTGCCCATGGTCTTCCAGATGTCTTGGTTTCGGATAATGGTCCCCAATTTACTTCTGCTGAGTTTCAGGCTTTTCTACAGGCCAACATGATTCGCCATGTGACTTCAGCTCCCTTCCACCCTTCCACCAACGGTTTGGCTGAATGGATGGTCCGCATCGCCAAGGATGCTCTCAAGAAACTGACTTATGGCAACTGGCATCACAGGTTGGCTGACTTTCTTCTAGCCCATTGTACTACTCCTTGCACTGCCACGGGTAAGAGCCCGGCTGAATTCCGTTGGGGTCGCTGGCTTGTGACTAAACTGGACAGGCTGCATCCGGAGCGCGTAGCATCACAGGTGTCACATCCACATGCACCACGGATCCTTCACGTGGGTGATCCGGTCTGGACCAGGAACTACGGGCCTGGACACCTCTGGGTCCCTGCAGTGGTCTGCAAGGTCTCAGGGCCTTTGTCCTATGAAGTGTCTTTGGACAACGGTCGCGTACTTCACCGCCATATTGATCAGCTGCGTGCGAGGCTGGATTCTTCCCCTCTCACTCCTCGGCCTGCTCTGGGGGGGGGGGAGGAGTGGGGAGTGCATTCTGGGGATCAGTATCAACAGCCGACACTGGCTGTTGAGGACACCATGGGTACTCATTCCCCAAGTTCAGCAAGTGCTCCAAATAGGGATTCACGGGGCAGGGGGCAAACATACACCCCCACACTCACTCCAGCCTGGGAGTCACACCGGAGGTATCCCCACTATCCACAACTCAACAACAATACTCCAGACAGGGAGATTGACCGGGAGCATCCTCATAACTCACAGCATACAAGAGAGCAGGCACAACAGCTTGGGGGCTTGCCACTTTCAGCAATTGCTCCCAGAAGGAAGTCCACACGCATTAGGGCTAACAGGGAGGTATCTCCTGACCCTATCACTACAGAAAGGAGCCAGGGGAACTACACCCCTTCAGGGGACAAGAAGCTGAGTTCAGAGGGCTCAGCCAGCCTACTAACAGGCAGGTCGGGGGACAGCAAAGTCCTGGCCTCCTGAGCCTGGTAGGCGAGTAGGGAGGTCAGGCAGTAGTCACAGGGCAGCCTGAGATAAGGGGGCAGCCGCATTTTAATCCACCTAGTGTGGAAAGCAATGGAGGGGACCATTCAACCTCCCCAGGTCCGAGAAGGTCGCTACGGGTCAAGGGCCCGCCCAAATACCTTGCAGATTACGTGAGGTGAGCAAGGGTTAGAGGGACCTGGACAAGAGGTCCNTTGAGGTCTAGAATCTTAGTTTCTTTACATGAGGGTCACCCTGGGATTGTCAGGATGAAAGCGCTTGCGCGCAGCCATTTGTGGTGGCCTGGCATCGATAAGGCCATTGAGGCCCAGGTACATGGGTGTCACGAGTGTCAGCAGTCCAGGCCTGAAATGCCTCAGGCCCCTGTTCATAGGTGGGAGGAAACACACACCCTGTGGTCTAGAATACATATAGATTATGCTGGGCCCTTTCAGGGGCAATTCTTCCTGGTTGTTGTGGATAGCCATTCCAAGTGGAAGTTGTTCCTGTGTCATCCACCACTACTGCCAAGACCATCCAGGTGTTGAGAAGTATTTTTGCTGCCCATGATCTTCCAGATGTCTTGGTTTCGGATAATGGTCCCCAATTTACTTCTGCTGAGTTTCAGGTTTTTCTACAGGCCAACATGATTCGCCACGCGACTTCAGCTCCCTTTCACCCTTCCACCAACGGTCTGGCTGAACGGATGGTCCGCATCGCCAAGGATGCTCTCAAGAAACTGACTTATGGCAACTGGCATCACAGGTTGGCTGACTTTCTTCTAGCCCATCGTACTACTCCTTGCACTGCCACGGGTAAGAGCCCGGCTGAACTCCGTTGGGGTCGCCGGCTTGTGACTAAACTGGACAGGCTGCATCCGGAGCGCGTAGCATCACAGGTGTCACATCCACGTGCACCACGGATCCTTCACGTGGGTGATCCAGTCTGGACCAGGAACTATGGGCCTGGACACCTCTGGGTCCCTGCGGTGGTCTGCAAGTTCTCGGGGCCTTTGTCCTATGAAGTGTCTTTGGACGACGGTCGCGTACTTCGCCGCCATATTGATCAGCTGCATGCGAGGCTGGACTCTTCCCATCTCACGCCTCGGCCTGCTCTGGGGGGGGGAGGAGGGGTAGGGAGTGCATTCTGGGGATCAGTATCAACAGCCGACACTGGCTGTTGAGGACACCATGAGTACTCAACCCCCAAGTTCAGCAAGTGCTCCAAATAGAGATTCATGGGGCAGGGGGCAAACATATACCCCCACACCCACTCCAGCCTGGGAGTCACACCGGAGGTATCCCCACTATCCACAACTCAACAGCAATACTCCAGACAGGGAGACTGACCAGGAGCATCCTCATAACTCACAGCATACAAGAGAGCAGGCACAACAGCTTGGGGGCTTGCCACTTTCAGCAATGACTCACAGAAGGAAGTCCACATGCATTAGGGCTAACAGGGAGGTATCTCCTGACCCTATCACTACAGAAAGGAGCCAGGGGAATTACACCCCTTCAGGGGACAAGGAGCTGAGTTCAGAGGGCTCAGCCAGCCTACTAACAGGCAGATCGACCAGGTATGGGGGACAGCAAAGTCCTGGCCTCCTGAGCCTGGTAGGCGAGCAGGGAGGTCAGGCAGTAGTCACAGGGCAGCCTGAGATAAGGGGGCAGCCGCATTTTAATTCACCTAGTGTGGAAAGCAATGGAGGGGACCATTCAACCTCCCCAGGTCCGAGAAGGTCACTACGGGCCAAAGGCCCACCCAAATACCTTGCAGATTACGTGAGGTGAGCAAGGGTTAGAGGGACCTGGACAAGAGGTCCAGGTTGGTTAGTCTCACATGGGGAAAGCTTGGGGTTCATTTATTCCCAAAACGGTAGCAGTACCCATGTTTTTCCACACTCTGTGCATTTGATGCAAAAGTTAGCAAACACATACTCTACAAGAGGTGGTGCAGCATTGTCTTATCTAGAGGGGAGGGGTGTTGTGTCCTGAGCCTGCAGAAGCAGGCTCGGGACACTGCAAGAGTCCCAGGCATTGCAAAAGCTGCCCGGGACCAGACTGAGCGGCGCCAGCCTTGCGCGCATGCGCAAGGCGGGAAAAAGGATGCCTGCTATTGGTTGTTGTTGCCCGGGGATCCGGGAGTATAAAAGGAGGCCTGCGTGCCTCTGCTCTTGTTGGTTGGTTGTTGTGACTGAGAGAGAGAATAAAGATCTGTTCTGTAACATGAATTGCCTCCTTCGCCATTTATCTAAGGACTTAACAATACCCATCAGGACAAGATTCAGTAGTCCATCTGCATTTGAAAGACAAAGATCACTCTTTTGAAGACAGCAAAGTTCACATTCTGGACAGAGAGGAACATTGATTTGAAAGAGATATAAAAGAGGACATCTATGTTAAAATTGAACAGCCCTCTCTCAACAGAAGAGGAGTGTAAGGATCTGCCCCAGCTACAAAACTCCTGACTCCGTCAAGGTTAATTAAAAGAACTTTTAATGAGAAATAGTGGAAGCAGAAAAGTCAGGTGAAATCTGAATGCCCTTCATGAAGCACATAGCGATTCTTTCATTTCCCCCCAAACATAACCCCGCTAACCAGTCCACCGGCAGCCAATATGATGCCGTGAAGATGTTATGAGAACATTGAGTTTTGATGCATGCTGTTTGGTTTGGTTAAAAGAGTGGGTGAACTTCCAGAATAAAAGGCTGCTCGATTTGGAAGGCCATGAATTTAAGGTTTGGATAGCATGGTATTTATGGCACGATAAAGTTAAAGTAAATGTTGATTTTAATAATAATTTTATTAGGTGCACCATATTAAGAGTTTGAAATAAATATAAAACAAGGTTTTTTTACGAAATTGCCCCTATGGGTGTCCGTCCAAGAAGCTTTTTTTAGAAAAGAAATGGTGGTGAAGCCGGACTGGTGGTCGTATGGTAAAATAGTATTTTTCAATTCTGGAGATCCCATCCTCAAGTCTAGGGAAGAATTAGAATTAGAAGGTCACGCTTCTCACTGGTTTACATATCAACAAATGAAGGAAAGTTTTAAACTAGACAAAAAAGGCCATGGTTTTGAGTTTGCTAAAAATGAATTGGAAATCCTACTATGTGGTAGTGATGATCATATAATTGCCAAGGTCTATAAAACATTATTAAAATTGAATTTGGAAAATGAACATGTAAAACACTGTATGAGCCAGTGGGCAAGGAATTTTGAGTATAATGTGATGCTTGAACAATGGGAGAATATGTGGATAAAAGGCTTAAAATTCACATTAAACTATAACCTAAAAGATTTTGTTTTACAAAATGATGTATCGCTGGTATTTAACACCAGATAAGTTATCTAGAACAGGGCTTTTCAACTTTGTCACAAATTGTGAAAGGACATGACAATATTTGAGTACCACCAGTGCTTAGCAAGATGTCAAAAACTTGATGACTAAAAAAAGGGGGGGATTTTGGGTTTTACTGATTAGATTCATTTGTTGTTATAGAAATGGCTAGTTTATAGTATTATGAAAAAGTAAAAAATTGAGGTTCAATGTTAATGCTTCCTTCTACTGCAACAGAGGAAGTCTGTTCTTTTTCCCTTCTCCCCCGCACTTCCCCCCTTTTTCTCCCCCCTGTGTTCTACTATTTGCTTTTGTATTTTTGTATTTTATTCTATAATCTAATAAAATATTACAAACTGTAGAAAAAAGTAAAAAAGTACCAGTTTTAATTTCTTTGGTGGCTGTTTCTTGCTGAATCACTTTCCCTTTGCATTGACAAATGTATGATGAATTTATCCATGTTTATTAATATACACCACTACCACCTAGCTCAGGGGTCTTCAAACTTGGGACTTTTAAGACTAGAAAACTTCAACTCCCAGAATTCCTCAGCCCTCATGGCTGGATGAGGAATTCTGGGAGTTGAAGTCCACAGGTCTTAAAGTTGCTAAGTTTGTAGACCTCTGAGCTAGCTGGTTGGCCCTTCTTAGCTTTCCTTCCACAGTGAAGTAAGAATGCATCCCCCCCATCCCTTCCCTGTACCCTTAAAGACACAGTAATCAAGTGCAAAGCAAGAAAGGCTCACAAAATGAACACATAAACTCCGGGCTTTTTTTCTTCTTTAAGCTGCCTCAGGCGTGTCACATGTCACAATGTTGCAACCTGAGACTGAAAGGCTCCAGCAATTGCGAAAAACTTTAGCTTTAAAATTAAGCCTGTTTACCTTCAAAGAAAACTTTCTAAAAGCCATAGACAGATTCAAGATAAGGGGGTAAAACTAATTACATTTGTTTAAAGGGATTAAACTTACAGAAGTCAACACTTTGGACTCATTGCTAGCCTAAAATACAGACTAAAATATTCCAATAACCAAAGCACACAAAGGAGCCTCTGAATTACAAAACGCTGTAAAAACTGTATAAAAATCCTTATGGTAACCCAATCAAGCTGCCAGCTGATCCAGAATAAACCCACCTCCTCTCCAATATGCTGGCTTTTTATTTCATCAGCACTGATTACATTCTCCTGGCTGGAGAAAATGAACAAGGGGACCTTTTCTTCCAGCAACAGCTGCTGCTTCTTCTCTGTCCCTGTTTCCTCCCTGCCTGCTAACCTCTCCTTCTCTTTTTATAGCCTCTCCTCTCCTCCCCCCTTTTTCTTCAGTTCACCTCCAGCTCTGCAATGCTTCTGAAAGCACCAATCAGCTGGAGCCAATTAGCTGGAGTTCTGTCGGCTCCTGGGCTTCTGCCGAGCCCAGACAGTCCTGCAGCTGCAGCATCCCCTCCCTCAGGCTGGGTCGCTTCAGCTCATTCCCCTCCCCTGCTACACTTGGCTAGCAGTTGCGTACCACCTGCCACATGGCAAAGCACCACAGGTGGTACGCATACCACTGGTTGAAAAGCCCTGATCTAAAATGTATAAAGGTATTTAAAATAAATGTCAGAAATGTAAATGTAAAGAAGGGACTTTTTATCATTTATGGTGGATATGTGATAAAGCAAAGAAATATTGGAGTAGGATTCATACATTAATGCAGAAAATTATTAAAGTAAAATAAAGATTAAATCAGAAACATTCCTTCTGGGTCTAATGGAAAGAGAACTGGAAAAAAATGGATTTTATATATGGTGATGGCAGTAAGATTGCTCTATGCACAAAAGTGGAAGGATGCCTTGATTCCTATCATGGACGAATGGTTACAAAAGCTGATGGAATTAGCAGAGATGGCCAAGTTGACTATGCTGATAAAAGAAAAGAACATAAGTACTTTATTTTCTAGTTAGAAACTGCTTCTGGATTTTGTACTTGAGGTGGAAAAAAATGATCTCATGATTTTGGGTTTTACCGATTAGACTGATTTGCCGATACAGAAATGTCTACTGCATACTACTATAGAAATGTAAAAAGTTGAGATTTGATTTTAATGTCTGATTTTACTGCAACAGAGAGAGTCGGAAGTCAATGCCTTTTGTTTCTTCCCTCCCCTTCTTCACATCTTTTTTGTTTCCCCTTTTTCTACTGTTGTCCTATTTTCACATTTTATATTCCAAATGAATAAAACTAAGAGAGAGAGAGAGAGGGGGGGGGGAGAGAGAACACTGAGGTGCTGGGTGTCAATGGTCCAACTAGCAAACCCAACAAAAGGAACTCTTAGGCCAATTAAGTCCCAAAAGGTAAAATGTTATTGGATATACCATCTCAGAACTGAAGAAGCAAAACCAGCTCTGTTTTTTCCCATGCAAAAGCCTGCCTAGTTAAACAATAGATTCCCTTGGTCCCACCCCTCACATATTCACATTAACCAATAGTAAAACGTCTTTATGTTATGGGAACAGTCCACTTCTTCATCAAGCACCTGAAGTAGTGACCTTGGCATTTTGCACGTTCTCACGGTTTGTGAGCGGCTTCTTGGCATTCCATTTTCACTTTGCTTCCCACCCTTCCCCTCTTTTTGTTGGCAAGTTGATTAGTGGAAGAAGCTAGAAGGCATGTAGTGATTCAATGTTGATATTGAGTAGATAACAGGTCACTCTCAGAGCACAACGATCTTGGAAACAGGCTGGAACTGGTTCAGAAGGAATCTGCTTCTTCTCTGAAGACAGTCCCCTTCCCTAACTCCCAAGCAGTTGCAGCAGAAGCAAAAGCATGCAAGGAATGCCAGAAACCTTCTTTCCTCCTCCCTGCAATAGAATGGCAGGATACCTACATGGTGGACCTGACAGGGAGGAATACGACAACATCTATCTCCTGTTTACAGCACAGTCCTTTCAGCAGTCCCAAGAAGGTCCACAACCATTTTCATTCTGATTCAGGTGACCCTGAGGGAACAGATAAAACCCCAAGTGGCTTCAATGACTCTCAGAGAGATAATGACCAATCTTCAGAATGCTAATGACCAGATAAGAATATAAATCTTCCATTCCCCACCATTCTGTCAGAACTGAAAAAGCTTCTAGGGTGAGAAGCTAAATATTTTTTTTAAAAAAAAACCCCCGAGAAAGTCCAGTTGCCTTTTGAAAAGCACCTTTTGACAACCATGACTTGGATGATCGAGAATCTTCATAGACACACCCAGATCACATTTAAATATACAGAGGTGGCACTATTGAAAATAGTTTTAACTTATTATTTATTTCATGCATTTATAAAATGTAGATTTTATTTATATGTTTGCAAAGCAGTATTCAATAGATGTTTTATGAATGCATAAAAACAATAAAAACTAACCACCATCTGAAAAAGCACAGCACAGAAAGCTATGGTGTTAAAAAGAAACTCCTGATAAATAACCCTAGCACCGTCTTATGTTTCCAGAAAAAACGTTTATCTTGATTCTATGACAGTACTATTTTTCTTAGTAGGGAGCAAACTGCAATGGCATTCTGCTTTGTTTCACACCGTTGAAATAACTGAACTATATTGCATGTTAATTGTATTACAGTGAAGCTTTTGGTCAAGAAAAACCTGAAAAGACATTCCTGACTACATATACTTTTTGGGACCCTGACTATTGCCATGCTGGCTGTGACTAAGTGGATATTGAGCGCTCTGACTATATCTAAAAGGTCAAGTTTATGTTCATTGAACTACTGTATTGACAAATCTATTTGCAATGGAGAGACAAATGCTTCCAGCCCTCACAATGAAACAGAAGGCTATAAATGTATTGAAGAAATCTTGTGGTGGTTCTAATGTTTCATATACCCAATATTTTTCATTAAAAGCTGAAGGGACACTAGCATGATCTAAATCTGCTGGTTACATGCAGATGAATTAACCTCTGCTAAGACCACTATGAACATTGTGCAGGTGTTCCAACATATTTAAAAGTGGCTTCAGCAACAATCTAAGAAAGCATTCAGGCTACAATCTGGCTGTTTTACTGTTTCAAGCAAGTTGTGTATAATGAAGCAAGCATATGAAGAAAGATAACAAACTTTCTAATTTTGGGGAAACAACATTATAGCAAAGAGGATTCATTATAGTGTTGGGATAGGAATGAACATGAATCAACGTTTCCAGAATATTAGTACATTTCTGAGACTTATCCTATATTTAACCTACTTTTCATTATGTCAGTAAACATAATGTATGAATGAAATGTAAAGAAAAACTTTGAATGAGAAAGCTGAAAACATTATGGTAGTATTTAAGGACCTTTAGGTTTTCGTCTGTTAAACTTCCAGTGTCTTTAAAAAATCATATACAATAAGATGCAGGTTGCTACCATTTAATTAATAAGAAGTTAAATTTGTCTAATTTATAACAAGTAGCTGAATGCTACTAGTTGCTTGCAGAAAGATATGCTGCAACATTCAGAAACATAAATGCTGTTGTGGTACTCTTTAAGCACAAATAAATATATACATTCATTAAATAACACTGTGTAAATCTGTTTAATATAGATTTAAAGGTCTGAGGGGCTTTATTCAATAAATATAACTCTAACCATGTTCAGCCAAACATGTTTGGATTCATATGAAAAGTACACCAGAAAGTAAAGAGAGAAACCAGGGTTGTCAACAGGGTATAGCCAAAAATGTCAAGATAGCAATAGAACTTAGACTTATATACTGCTTCATAGTGCTTTACAGTGGTTTACAGTGTCAGCACCTCTGGGTCCTCATTTTACAGTCCTCAGACGGATGGAAGGCTGAGTCAATATTGCTGCTCAGAATCAAATTCCTGGCAGTGAGCAGAGAATTAGCTTGTAATACTGCATTCTAACCACTGTGCCACCACCGCTCAGCCACAGTGATACTATGAAGTTCCACCTGTTTTTATGTGCACAATAAGACTAATAGCTGTATCTGTATTTTAAAAATATGACAAATTTTATTGGACTGGCATTATTAGTATAAAACATAAAACAATACATGTTGGTTCATACAAACCCCCCCCCCCCAATAAATTGCATACTAAGACAATCCTTTAATTTGGACTCAACCAAAAGATCATTGATTTATAATTAGGCTAATGATTTCCAAGATCATATATGGCTATAGATGGGAACATACTCAATACAGAAATCACCATACCTACATTTTTACTGTTTATTATATCTATATTTTGCTACAAAGTCATCCAATATAGCCTTTGTTTCACTGCCCAAAATGTCAAATGCAGCGGCTATCAAAATTCTTCCCATCCGTAAATTCAGCAAATCATTAGAAATGCCAGTATGAAAGAAGAGAAAATTCTTTAAACTTTCAACTATCAATGTCTATGGAGATTCTCAGTCATCCAAGTATAGTTGATAGTTTCAACTATCAAGCCAGATCTTTGACTGTAAATTTCTAGTTTAAAATGGAGTCCCAGTAGATCCAGCCTGAGTCTGAGGCAAGCATAATTCCCTCAGCATATCCAGTATACTGAATCTAAAAAGAGTGGAAGATGAATCTTATTTCAACACTAGTCATTGGACAGTGTACTCTAGCCCTTGATCAGAAGACTGGCGGTGTTGGCACAGACTAAATAACTTTAGGCATTGTAGGGGGACTGGTGGGAGGCTGCTTGCTTTCTTTTCCCATAATCTGCAGCAGTTGTTTTAAACTGCTTAATGAGAGATAAGCCATAAATTCCAGAAACATCTTGAAAAATAGGACACTCTGCCAGTAGTTTTAGCTTACCCTATGTCTTTCACACTCTATACTGTACCTACTTTGCACATACAGAATTGTAACTTTACCAATGACTATTTTTAAATCCAGTACAAATCTTTTTAAATCTACACTCTACATTTGGCAGCCAACAAAACTGCATGAGGCAAACATTTGCAAAATCATATGCTTTATTTAGACCTTAAGAATAAGTAACATCTGTTCCTGCTGATGGAAAATATCCTTTGGTCACCAAGGGATCACAGTCACATGTTAGCCCATGAAAAGCCTTTATGAACCAACAGTCAGATAGACTCATCACTCCACACCTAATAGTTAAATACCAAAATGAAATCAACATTCCTGTCCAAATTGAGAGGTAATAACATGTTCTCTAGAGGATGTTGCAACCAGACAATAGAAAGAAAAGAAAAGGATTCTATTTATACTATTAGGATTTTCACTTTTTCTCTCTCTTTCCCCACTCCATCATATGCAAGTATTGTTTATCATTAGCTAAATTGCTTTCATTGCTTTAGTGCATATTACAACCCTACAAATGATGACTAAAAGCATACATCCCACTCAAAAAATTGTGGGATAGTTTTAGTAATTTAGAAAAGTTAAGATTAAACAGAGACTTGAATTTATTTATTAGATGTATAATTGGATAAACTTTAAATCTAAAATACAGTAGCATCCATTAAAAGACTAGAAAAGAAAGCTAGTGCTTTTAAGATTATATATTTTTGTTCTATAAAGTGTATGGATGGTATTCCTTAGAATTTAGACATTTGAAGTGTTCAAGAAATTACTTTATTGTTCATTCAAAGGAATTAGGCAATCTGTGACATAACATTATTTAGCAAATGAATGAGCAAGATGAAAAGAAAGAATACTTTCTGAGGCAGGATTAGTATAAATATAGATTTTTTTTGAAATCCTGTTGTATTGCTACATCTGTGAGTACTGCTGAATTATGTGTATACCTTTGGCATTATGTAACATATCAGACTGATACTGACTGATGCAAAGTATCAGTCTTAGATCTCTGGATGGATCTATACAACTATTTAAAATTTAACTGAAGGTGACAGCTTTGTAAAGACTTGGAGGCACTATAATGATGTTTATAAAACAGAAGTGGGGATATTTTAGCTGCTTCCTATGACCTCCATTGACTTGCTTTTGATTGAATCTGTGTCTACATGCATCAAAATCACCACCTTAACCCTTCATAAAGTGATTGGTGATTTTGAAGAGTCCCTCTCCATTATTGCATATTAGCATATTAAAAAGCAAAACAGCAAATGTTTTCAAACTAATTTCTGCAACTGTGTGAAAAAGTATAAAAAACTTCAAAGAAAGGCAAAAATTAGCCTGCAATTTTTTTGCTTTTCCCTTTTCATATGTTAAAATGCAGTAATGGAAAGAATAGAAATTCAGGGATAAAAGAGAAATGGAGTGATTGACAAACTATTTTGTAATTACTGGTAATGATTAATCAGTACAGTTGTGCTACTTTAGGGGAGAGTAGTTGAGTATACCATCATTGTACTAATTCCTGCTTATTTGAGGGACCTTGTTCATGGAAAGGAGGGCAAATATGTCAGTTTCAGTTACTAGCATTTTTTCAGTTAGATGCCCAAGTTTGTTGGACTTGATTTCTTATTTAAATTATTAATAAAAATTGTATATATTTTTTGTATATTTTCTCAAACATGCACAGTGTAATTTTAGTTTTTGTCTAATGTGTGAGTTTTGCTATAAAAATTACAATAATTCATTTTTGTACAGTATTTTCATGCATATATGCATTTTAATATTTTATATTATAGGTAAACTGCACTGCAAAATTCAAAAAGGGTGAACTTTTGAATGTGAATTAGGTTTAAATTTTTGCATTAAAGACTCAAACCTACATTTGCAAGCAAATAACAGCTAAACATTTTTTTCCTGTCCATAGTTTCAATCAGGTTTTTTTTATCTCTTATCATTCTAACCAATCCTCATTTTTACCATCAGTCTTGCTTCAAATTATCTTATTCTTTCAATGCTTCCTTATGTCTTCTATAAATTCATTGATCAACTAATAGAATTGTCTTTCCATCCAATTTCAAGGATGGAAGAATTAAGTCTATAATATTCTCTTGGTTTTCTGTCTTAAATTATTTCTAACAGGATACAAATACAACAACTTCCTGTACCTATTCTATAGTTTGGTTGGTTTCTTTCTTTTTGTCCTATTACTGCAGCAGAAATTGCTATTGATTTTTTAAAAGATTACTGCCATTCATATTTTATAATAAATTGTATTCATTTTTTCTTAAAACAGAAGAAACTGTTTATAGCATTCTTATGCATGGGGTGCAAGGTCCTCATATCTTAGTTTTGAAATACAAAAAGGATGCATGTAAACATCTTAACTTTCACTGCAGAATCATACACCACACCCAATTGTTTGCAGACTCGTTGGCTTGGCTTTCCATGTTCAGTTAAGTCCCAAAGAAAGGCAAGGTGTTTTCAGAATGAAGGGTCAGCTCTTTTCTTTTTAATTATCAAAAGTCTTGTAACATGTCTCTGAAATTTTAGAGACCAGCCATGCAAGAAATAACATTTCATTCTGCTCTAATATAATCATTAGCACACAGGTACATCATTTTAGGGTTTCAATCTTATTTTGAATCTCTCCTCTTATTAATTTTTGGATTTGTAATCCAAAATATGTAGATGGTCCCTGATTTACCCACACAGTTATTAAGTTGCTCAATTAATGTGGTCTTCCTCTGTTTTCTCTTTTTCAGAATCATAAACAGAGCACAACAGATTCAAAAGCAGTTTTTGAGCCTTCAAACACTATTGGAAAGAAGAGGGGACTGTTATATTGCTATTATCAATCTTGTTTTACAGTCTCAGGTGCTGACCTAGAAAGCAGAGACTGTGAATTTTACTCCCACAATAGGCATAAAATCTGGGTGGGTACTTTGGGCCAATCACTCTCTCTCTTTCAACTCAATTCAATTCACCATGTTCTTGTAGAGAAAATAGGAGAAGGTAGGAGTATTGTGTATGTTTGTTGTTTTAAACTATATATGGGATAAAAAAATCAGATAAATAAATGAATAAATAACACCATGCATTTAATAAGATTTATTTTTGATTTTGGTAAAAAGAATCTTTTTGCAAATTCTTTCCCATAGGTCTCAGCTAGGAATTTCATAATAAGCTTAGAAAAATAATATACCAACAATTCAAACCAAGGATTGGTAATAACTTGGCCATATTAAAAGGGAACTCATGAATGAAGACAAATATACATGTCCTAAGAAAGGGAACTTAAAAGGGAACTGTCTAAAGTAGACAGAACTGAACTGGAAACAGCATTCATGTGGTACGTATAACAATGGACATGTATAACATGTATAACATGTCCATTAGTGGGAAAAGGGGCAAGAAGGTGACAAGAAACAGGGAGAAAACAGAACTACTTAACTCATTTTTTTGCATCCATCTTTACACAAAGGGAAAAAACAGTCAAACCTATCAAAAACAGTACCGTAAGAAACAGATTAGAAAGACAAGTTAAGATAGGCAAGAAAATGGTAAGTGAGCACCTGTCCACCCTAGATGAATTCAAATCACAGGACCATATGGATTATACCCCAGGGTTCTGAAGGAACTGGCAGATGTGATCTCAGAACCACTGAACTATATCTTTCAAAGATCCTGGAGCACTGGGGAACTACTAGAGGACTGGAAAAGAGCTGATGTAGTTCCCATCTTCAAAAAAGGAAAAAAAATGGATCCAGGAAACTACAGCCTGACCTCAATACCTAGGAAGATTCTGGAAAAGATAATCAAGCAACGAATCAGCGAACACCTAGAGGCAAACAAAGTCATTACCAAAAGCCAACATGGGTTTGTCAAAAACAGATCATACCAGACAAATCTTACTGCATTCTTTGGCCAGGTGACAAAATTAGTGGACCAGAGGAATGCTGTGGATATAATTTACTTGGACTTCAGTAAGGCATTTGATAAAGTAGACCACAACCTACTACTTGACAAGATAGAAAAATGTGGGTTAGACAGCATTACCACCAGATGGATTCGTAGCTTGCTGACCAGACATATTCAGCATGTGGTCCTCAATGGAACTGCATCTACATAGAGGGAAGTATGTAGTGGGGTGCCCCAGGGCTCTGTTCTGGGCCCAATGCTCTTCAACATCTTCATCAATGATTTGGATAGGGGATAGATGAGGAATTCATCAAATTTGTAGATGACATCAAGCTGGCAGGAATAGCCAACACTCCAGAAGACAGGCTTAGGATACAGAAGGATCTTGACAGGCTTGAACATTGGGTGCTATCTAACAAAATGAAATTCAATGGTAAAAAAAGTAAGGTTCTACATTTGGGCAAGAAAAACCAAATGCACAGATATAGTATAGGTCAGTGGTGGCGAACCTATGGCACGGGTGCCAGAGGCGGCACTCAGAGCCCTCTCTGTGGGCACGCGCACCGTCGCCCCAGTCCTAGGCCTTCAGCTGGGTTTTATAAAACCTTTTCGCTTTAGGCCTCCGCCGCCGTGTACAAAAAAAAAGGTTCAATCAATCAGTCAATTTCAACTTCTCATGGGAAAAAAAAGATCTTGCAAAGTTGGAATTGATTGATTGAACTTTTTAGTCCCACCCAGTCTGCTGTTACCACCCAGCCACGCCCACCCAATGGGCCACACCCACCCAATGGGCCACATCCACCCGGCACCCGACGATGCATAAGTGGATTTTGGGTTGCAGTTTGGGCACTCGGTCTCTAAAAGGTTCGCCATCACTGGTATAGGTGGTACTTTGATCAATAGTAGTAACTGTGAGAGGGATCTCAGAGTCCTAGTGGACAATCACTTAAATATGAGCCAGCAGTGTGGTGCAGCTGCCAAAAAAGCCAACACAGTGCTAGGCTGCATTAGCAGAGGGATAGAATCAAGATCACGTGAAGTGTTAATACCACTTTATAACACCTTGGTAAGGCCACACTTGGAATACTGCATCCAGTTTGGTCACCACAATGTAAAAAAGATGTTGAGACCTTAGAAAGAGTACAAAGAGCAACAAAGATGATTATGGGACTGGAAGCTAAAACATATAAGGAACGATTGCTGGAATTGGGTATGTTTAGTTTAATGAAGAGAAGGACGAGGGGTGACATGATAGCAGTGTTCTAATATCTCAGGGGCTGCTACAAAGAAGAGGGAGTTAAGCTATTCTCCAAAGCACCTGAAGGCAGGATAAGAAGCAATGGATGGAAACTAATCAAAGAGAGAAGCTAAGGAGAAATTTCCTGACAGTTAGAACAATTAATCAGTGGAACAACCTGCCTCCAGAAGCTGTGAATGCTCCAACACTGGAAGTTTTTAAGAAGAGACTGGACAGCCATTTGTCTGAAATGGTTTAGGGTTTCCTGCCTGAGCAGGGGGTTGGACTAGATGACCTCCAGGGTCGTCGTCGTCGTCATCATCATCATCATCATCATCATAATCATCATCATCATCATCATCAAAAGGAAAGTGGATAGTTTCTCAAAGATAGAGCATCTGTTCTCTTCACCAACTATTATCCATCCACAGACATTCAGTGAAACAAACTGAATATGGACCTATTATTAACCTTTATAAGGTCCAGGATTGATGCTGTTTTGTGACTTCATTTCAAAAGAATCTCAGAAGCATGTATGTGTAAGTGTATGTGTATGCGTATGCGTATACGTATGTGTGTTCGTGTGTATATGAGGGAATCCTATAACTGAAAACATCATTTGATCCCACTGCCAATTACAGAGGCTATTTGTAGAGATGCATAGTCAGACAATATCAAGGATCAGTCCAAAGCTTTCATAGACTCTCAATACTGTATGCTTTTAAGATAGTTCGCAATATGAAGCCACTGCAAATTATTTTCCAAACGATAATGAAGGGAAAAAAACAGAAGTACTTCTTTCTCATTTTTACCTACTGGCAAAAGTTTAATGTTATTTTCAAAATTCAGAAGTTATCCAAAAAGGAGACTAATTTTACCACTTGCAATTTGTGCATGTGTTATCTGAGTGAAGCAAAAGGGAGCCAAACTACCTACAATAATTCTCTATATTTTAAGGGATGATATCACACTTCATCATCAATATTGTAGGTTCTTAATTCTAGATTATACCATTGCCTTTCTAGTCATTCTACAGTCATAACCCTGAGTTGCCCAGAATCACTCAGGACAGCATGATAGTAAGTAAGTAAGTAAGTAAGTAAGTAAGTAAGTAAGTAAGTAAGTAAACAAACAAACAAACAAACAAACAACGGTCTAAAGTTAGTGATATAATCCTGTGGGTAATACTAAAAATAGTATTTATTTGTGCTAATGTAAATAGGGCATAGAATTGAACTGACTAATTTTGACATATTTAAGGGAAAAAAAGGAATGTATATGCATGTATTTAAGGGGGAAAAAGCTGAAATCTCTGTTAAAAAACTCTCCAGCTTTAATGTTTTATTGTTAAATCAGTCATTGTTGCTGGCTAATAAAATGGAAAATGCTTTTATGGATTTATAACAAAGCAAACTAGAGTTGCATGAAAAATAACTTTCAGCGATTGAGTACAGGTGGAGACTTGTTTAAACTCCAAAGACATAAAGGCTTAGTATGTATGACTGAAAAAGGTAACATGGCACAATAAAAAATCTTCCTTTCTTCAGTCATCAATCCACTGGGTATTCTATGTCAAATATACGCTACAACAATTTACAGTAAAAGTACACAGTGGAAGTGCCAATGTTAACACTCCTTAGGATTGGAGAGGATCCAGATTTTTCTCACCAATATTTAAGGCACACTGAAATGTCTTTTCCATTGGAAGTGTCAGCTACAACAGGCTTTGCTATATTTGGCAACACGGGTATGCCAAGCATAAAGTCCAGCGAGCCTGAGGTACATTTTTATTTCAACCATGATGAATTGTGCTTCATTTGTTTAAGCGCACATGGCAGTTTTAGTGTTCCTACTATAAATTTTGGCTAACTTCTATTGACATGCTGTATTAAACTTAAAAAAACAAATTACACTTCAGCCATTTTAATTGACTAAATGTGTCAGAAACACAATAAGTGTAACATTAAAGGTCAAAACCTCAGACTATACTATAATGGGTGTTATGGCAAGTGTCCAAGTTTTTTTCCCTTCTCCTTGTTTTTTCTTTGGTACATTTCATTTTTCACCAATGTTTGGCACAAGGTAGGCATTTAACATTCTTGGGTGCTTCACATTTGATAAAATAATTCTTTTGTCATCTGTGACCGGATTATTTGAAATTTTCGGTTTTTAAATGTTGGTTGCTTATGGTCATCTATAAACACACTCTATGAAATGATATACCCATTTGGAAAGAGGAAATAATGATTTATGCCATGTAATGCAAACTGGAACAAAACATGCTTAGAAGACATAATTCCTTTATTAAATAGATGAGATATTTCATGGTTCTGACCCAAAAAATCTTGGCAATAAATCATTCCTAGACGATTTTACTAGAATCTGTCAGTTTTGATTCATGTCTTTGACATTAAATTCCTGATGCGCATATCTTCTCAGTTTTTAAATCTAATTTGTTTAGAGTGATATTTTCTGACTTGGTATCCTATAGATATGCCAAGACTTCAGTTTTTAGAATTTTCAAAACTCATTGTTCATATGAATAGTAGTTCCAGAAGCTCAAAATATCAAATTAACTGGAGGACCAAAATTGGAAGGCTACAATATGCCAGGTGAAAATTTAGATAAATTATTGTAGTGATCTGAAAACAGGAGTCAAATTTATTGGTGAGAAGGGGTGGCATATAAATTTAATAAATAAATAAATAAATATAATTGAAGTACAACAACAGTGGTAAAAGAAAGCAAACTACTAATAGGCATCTTGGATGCAATCCCAAAGCATCTGGAGCAGCACTTAAATATCATTGTCATTGATCAAATCCATATCAGTCAATTGCAAAAGGCAGCTTTACTTGGAACAGCTTACATCCTATGATGTAAGTATTTCACATAATGAAACAATAACATCTGTCTATCCCAGGTCCTTGGGAAGAACTTGATAGGTGGATAAAAATGTCAAATCCAGGGTATACATCTGGCTGACTGTGTGACAAACTATAATAAATAAATAAAAACTTTCCCAATGAGGCACTACCTTGATGTAGTTGTGGGGTTAATGTGCTCTGAGGAAGATGAGAGCTATGCCAGATGTTCAACCATATAGGAGAGGTCTCATCAGAGGAACTAGACAAAGAGTGTCTCTCCCATAAACAATATGGTGATATGTAACTTATAGAAACTTAAACTGGATCAATCATCACCTGGGTCAACAAGTACTGCATACAAGGAGGAGATTTCTGGAGATCATAATTGAAAAACCTATTTCTGTAGGTCCAGCAAGGCCATCTTGAAATCTAATATTGAGCTACAGGCTGCAAGATTTTAGAACAAATGTATGCCTTTCTTCCATACTGACATACAATTATCATGTAAGATCAGGGAAGTTAGGGATCTATCAATAAAAAATTATAAGCCAAAATCTAGTCACCAGACATAATAAGAACTGAAAATATACTTTGGGATTTGCAACAAGACGAGACTGCTTCTGGAAGCCTTGTACCTCTGTGATTACAAACCTTCATGCTGGATAACTTCAAAGTGTTTTATTGTGACTGGCTCATGATTGCTGACTTGAACCTATTCTGTTTTCCCCCTGAAATTTTAATCAAATTGACTGACTTCTGTGTATTTGAACAATTGGTTTTTTTTTCTTAGATGCTGTTTTTTAATTTTTGTTTTTGTTCCTCTGCTGTCCAATTAATTATTGCTTGATCATTTGTAGTTTATTTTTATGTAATTGCTTTTCTATGTGGCAGATCCACTGGGTAATTCCTTAAGGGTCCATGGAAATACTGTAATGTAGGCTCTCTCCTCCATATATGCAGTTAAATAAATAAAGAGGATGTGGAAAGTAAGAAAACAACCTCCTGGGAATATCTCTTATGTCAAAAGACAGGAAATCATGTATTATAATCCAATTTCCTTATCAAAGCTTTCTACATATATCTCTTTTCTAATGCAGCTTTCATTCTATTGAATGATAAAGAATGAAGTGATTCTTTATATAGTACAATGGGATTTCCTCTCCTCCCAAAGTATAAACATATTAAGTAATGTCCTAATAAACATAGAAATCAGGGTTTCAGTATCCACAATCTGATTGGATCACGTCATATATTTATGTTCTTGCACAAAACCACTGACCATCCATTCCCTTCTGCTGCTTTAATAATGTAAGTGTTCAAAATATGAATTTTGAAAGTGGCAATGTCTCCTGTTACATGTCAAATGGCTCTCAACTGACAAACCTCAAAGCCTGTACTTAATGCCTAACAGGAAATTCTGAGCATTACTATTAGTGTGGTGGTATTAAATAAAATCACAATTAATTGTATTTCAAATGATTGAATCTTGCATGTTGAAATTAAAATGGATTTGAATGAAAACATCAAACATTTCTATGCTTTGTAATATGAACTGTTAATGTTCAACCAAATTAAATCACTTAGGGTTTAACTATAATATCTAATGCTTTATGCATTATTTTCTCTTCCAAAATCTCAAGATTCCATAATTATCTTGTTTTGGCTACATATTTTACCACAGTATATGCCTTGCATGATGCCGATACTTTTCTCCCTAAGAGTCATAATCATTTTACTATTTATCAGTTGCTTTGCCACATAAACAGTAGTAGGTTGAATTTAAAAAAGGTATCACTGTGAAAGGATAGAGAGCAAGTAAATTATTGTTTAAAACATGCAAATTTCTTTACAAGCATTCTTAAGATGTTTTTTATATGCAAAGCAACCATCATAGAGAAGCTTTCAGGTGTTACCAAGAATGTCAAAATGCAATCAGCTATGTTTTCTTTTACCTTTTCCTAAGGACTCATTCTTACGAGTTAATTTGTAAGTTGTGAAATGCCACACGTTCTGACCATATATTAGAATATTAACCATTTTTCTAGTTTAATTCAGAAGAACCACTTGCATTATCTAACTACACTGGTCATTTACAAATTTAGAAGTGCAATGCAATGATCCAATGACTGGATTATAGTACCTGTAATCCATTAACCAAGTTCTACATGTTTTTGATAAAACAAATGATAGTCAAGCATACTAATAGAGAACCCAACATTTAGGCTGTAGTCACTATTGCAAAGAACTCAACCTCATTTGGGAATCCAGCATATGTGCTACTTATATAGCTCAGTGTGTTGTTTGAATCCAGAAAATTGGATTGAGTAAATGATAGTTTATAAAACCATGAATAAATACAATTTTAACATAGCAAGTATCACCCTACAGTAAGGGCATTTGTTGGCATAAACCATCGAAGCTATGAAACAACTGAATCTGTTTACTTATGAAAACATAAGGGAGGAGACTATAGAGACAGGGAACATCTCAAACAGTTTTATGCAAATGGTAAAGCAAAGCTTTACATACAGAAGATCACATATTTAAACTTTAGTATCTCCATCTAAAGGATCACATATGGCAGATACTATGACAAAATGTCTTTTTTATTTTTTGGAAAATACTATCATATTTAGCAGATGTGGAAAACTTATAGTTTTCCATATGTTGTTTAATTCTATTTACCATTACCGCAGTCAGCATGACATATGAGCAGATATTTTAGGAGTTGGATTCTAGCAACATCTGGAATGTCATGTGTTCTTCCAGTGAGATATTATACTCAGTACTGATAGATCTTTGTATGCAGAATCATTTAGTGTTTGCAGATAATCAATAAATCATTTTTTAAGTTTTTGCAGAGATATTCAATATTTGTGTTACATTCAGCACATGTAGTAGTAACATTTGGTAAATGATTTCTGCATTCAGCAGCAGTTAGTGCTAGGCTGAATCAGGGCACTGGCATTTTGTGCAGTACTTTTAACATTTTGCACCTCTTTTGTAGGAAATAAAAGGATTTTCTGAAGATTGGTGAGGTGGTGAAAAAGAGGTTACCTTGAGTCCCTAACTGATAGTAGGAGTTGTTTTTCCCTCTCCTCGTTCACTGTAAAGAAACAAGAAATCATCTACATCTTGTTCACCATAATGTCAGATGATTTATATGAGAAAGAAGAACCAGAAGAAATATGAATGAGAAATAAGATGACCTCTTTGAATGGAAACTGTATTTTCCATTTTTATATGATCCCCACAGTCATTAACTTTGAAGAGGACTTGAAAAGGAACAAATGGAAAAATCATATACAATGTATTTATGATAACTGTTGTGCACCAGCGATATCTGTTTTATCTACGTAAAACAGAAAGGAAATTTGCCTCTTCTAACAAGAGTTTTTTTCTTCTTTTCCAAGGCTAGCACTTCAATTGAAATAGGACAAGAATAAAAATATGTTCACGGTTTAGTTGAAATATATATTTTTCAACTAGAGATGCTTTCTATAAGAATATCTGTTCATATTATGGAGACTTGCTAAGGATATGGAAAAATGTGATCCAAAGTGTGTTTACTTCTGGCAGCACTAGAACATGAATGGAACTTCATTAGATTCAAAGATTACTGATTGATAAACCAAACTAAAGATAAAAATTGTTAGCACTCACAGGAACATAATTTTAGTTGTTGAACCTTAAGAGAGCCAAATACTAGGGATGGGGTTGAGTAATGGTGATAAGTTTAAACCAGCATTTTCTAATCAGAGTGGGAGGGAACAGACTTCTTTTCTTCTAACTCTTTTTCTCTCCATTGTGTTATGTCAAAGATTAGTTGTTATTTCAGGAACATTGTACAAAGTTTTCCAAAGGATTTTCTTTGTAAATGATTGCCACATGTTTGTTCCATTTAAACAGGGAGAATATATAAATTTGATTGATGGCATTGGTTTAAGATATGTTCTGAATCACTTTTTTTATTAGGAAGAGTTTATTCATGTTACTTATTGAGTGCCTGGCAAAATGCAACATTGATTTTCATTTCACATTTTTGAGTAAAAACAATTGCAGAATAAAACCATAAAACTGATCAAGAACATGCATGGTATACATTTTTTCTTTTCTTTTCATATACTTAGAACTTTTAAGGCTTCTGTTTCCTTTCTAATGCATTACTTAATCTGTATTCCTAAGAAAAGTAATTATTTCATTTAAATATGGCTAAAGTATTGCAATGTACATTCTTTGTGAGGTGTCTCTTAAAATCCAGAAAGTGTAGCTGCCCCAGAATGCATCCACATAAGTGGTAAATACAATCATTTTAGGGTTCCAAATTACCTACTGCTTTTTTAAACAACTCCAGTTCGCTTCATGATGCTCACAACATTATAAAACTTTAGATTGCTTAGGACCAACAAACTTACAAGAGCTTCTATTACTGTGCAGTCATCAAGGGAATATATGACCACAGCCAGGGATAAAAAAAATTACCATAGGAATTTAAATAAGTTTTCTCTTAACCCTTAAGTGAAGGTTCAAAGCATTTTTTAGATCTTTTAATGTCACTCTTTTATAGCACATATATTTTGTATTACTGTTATTGACTTTATTGTTATTATTTAGTTATGTTTTTATTGTAACTGGTGATTCAACCAAAGCCATTATAGGAGTTGGTGATACATGTAAATGAGAGAGAGAAATAGAAACAAAATAGAACTCATGTTCCTAAACTGCATGATGTTTTTATCTTCAGATTTAATGTAACAAAGGATGTAATATTCATACATATTCTTTATTATAGTCTGTGTTCAGTACAAAACAAAAGCATGGCAGACTGAAAAGATAGTAAAGCAGAAATGTCACTATTTGATATATGCCAAATGAAACACTGGGCCTCATTAATTTATCAATGAGTCAAGTCCCAAAAGTTCACTTCATGGATTCTAAAAACCACAGCACAAATTTAGCCAAGTAACAGTTGAATCCAGATCTTCCCCCAAAAAAAGAAATATAAAATAATTCAATTATACCTGACCTGTTATTCAAAAACAGAGTAGTATAAATGGTGTGAATAGCTCAGTAAAATAGTGCAATTTCTTTTTTCCTTTTACCACAAAATCATATCTGGTCTTCCACAAGCATATTGCAATATCTGTCCTCTAATATTACTGATAAAAACATTAAAGAGAGCTAACATAAAGGCTCTACAATGCTTAAGAATGGTTAAATAGATAATGTATCTGGCTAGTTGGGAATTATTAAAAGTCAACCATATAATATCTCTAATTTTGGCCAAATTAAATTGATTGTCATAGTTGAAAATACTTTGTTTACACTTCTCAGAACCCTTCTCAGAACCCAGAGATCATACGATATTAAGTGAAAATCCACATAAAGCCAGTAAAGATTTTATATTTCTATGCCAATTAGATTGATAATCTAAAAAGTCAGAGGTACTAAGCTCACTAGAAAAAAGTTTTGTTTAAGCTAATACTGGTTCAATAAACCCATGCTTTGACTACAGTCCAGATCTGCTTCTAATTGTAAGGCTGCATTATGCACATTGGAAGCTACAAAATTCCTGGAGGAATTTGATTGGACTTAGAAAAATAAAGACTAGAGCAGACTATGAGCAAGACATTAGTTGGAACAGAATGTTAGCTTCAGAAACTTTTGGAAGTGTCATAGCCTTCTCTGAACACTATTAATAGCATGTCTTCTTGTGCCTCTCCATGAACCTATTACACAGTGGGCTTTTACCAAATATTTGTAACTAGACACTTGATCTGTAATATTCTAAACTATTTTGACATTTCTGATTTGAGGACCTTTGGCAAATCCCACCATTTTAGTCCTACTATAATTAATGGACAGGAATTCATACCAGTGAACTAGCTGTGATCCAGAATAATCTTCACAGCTCTACAAGGTTTGGGTCATTATTTCATTTGTATAAAGTCACTTAATTTGGGGGTGTGAAATTATGTACTATTGTCAAACCACTACTAAATTATTTAGTTTAAATAGTGAGAGATCTTGAACACTCCCCCTTAGACTTATATATCACATCAACAGCATTTTTTAATCATGCTATTTAGATCCCAAGTGCATTGTAATTATAAAGCCTGGTTGATAAGGGTAAAATCATGAAGCATTAACTGAATTATTCATAAAGGCAGAAATCTGCAACATGATTAAAAAAAGAAAGAGTAAGATAAGAGGAGATGTTCGGCTGGTGCCCCAAACTGCACTCGATGAGGTGGTTAAGAAGGTAGAGGGGATGTAGGGAGATGGTAAGGAGAAAGGAGGAGAGGTTGTGGGTTTAGGGGGAGGAAGGAGAGGAAAGTGATGAGGGTGGAGGCAAGGCGGGGACTGCCGGGCGTATCCGAAAAAGATTATTGTTTTTGGTTTTTTTTCTTTTTGCTTGTGTATGTAGATGCATCATATTGGTATTTGTTGTTCAATTATAAAAATCAATAAAAATTTTATTGGAAAAAAAAAGAAAGAGTAAGAAATTTTGAGCACAAGAAATCTTAGTCACACTGATTATTTGTGATTGATTTGTTTTCACATATTATTTATTTAGTAGTAGAAATTTGAGATACAAGTATTGTAGATCTTTAAAAGAAAATAAATATTTCTATTAGCTTAGATATAGAAATATATAAAGGGAAGTGTTACTGGTGGAAATTTGGAAACAGTAAAGTTATATATATATATAATATATTACAAGAAACTATAGCATAATGACATTTTATGAGTTTTGTTATGTATTAATACTGATATTATGGTACTGTAAAGCTAAGCTACCTCCAACAGTTTTGGAGGGAAATGTCAAAAGATTCAAGTTTGAGCGGGAGCAAGCTAGTGTTGTGATTGGTTGATGCCCTAGAGGTGAAACGTATAAATAGCAGGCATGTTGCCAGTGTTTGACAGTTCTGTTCTTGGCTGAATAAACACTTTTGCATAATACCGGTCTGGTTATTGCCTTCAAACTCACTACACAATAGTGGTGACAAAGGTCGGATTCTGCAGAGGAGAGAGCTGTTGCTAGCTGATGTCACCTCACTTCAGGGAGGCTGAATTTTTGCCAAATTAGACCTCGCACAAGCATACCAGCAGCTGCCAGTTGATGACACCACCACCGAGGCACAGACCATTGTCACGCACAGAGGGGCATTCAGAGTGCGCCGCCTGCAGTTTGAGGTAAGTGTAGCCTCTGGGTTGTTCCAAAGCATCATGGAATGGACTCTTAAAAATATACAAGGCACCTGCCCGTACTTTGACAACATCCTAATCGCAGGGGAATCATCAGCAGTCCTAGCAGAACGTCTCCAGGCAGTAGTGCCATGTTTCCATGAGGCAGGTTTAAAACTAAAAAAAGATAAGTGCCAAATTGGCATGGAATCCACAGAGTTCCTGGGGCTCCATATAGATGCTAATGGAATACACCCATCAGAGGCCAAGTTAAAAGCAATTCAACAAGCCTCCAGACCCAAATCCAAGGGGTAACTGCAAGCATTCCTGTACCTGTTTAATTTATACCACTCGTTCTTTCCACACAAGGCTGCCCTGGCTGAACCACTTCAATGCTTATTAGACATAAAAGCACCCTGGGTCTAGTCGAGCACCCACGATAGGGCATTTAAGGCAGTCAAATCACTGCTGTCATCAAATTCCGTGCTGGCGCATTTTAATGAAAAACTGCCAGTAATGCTAGCCTGCGATGCTTCACCTTATGTTATTGGGGCAGTGCTAAGCCATCAAATGCCAGACGGTCACGAGGCTCCCATTGCATACTACTCACGAACCTTATCAGCAGCTGAGAGGAACTATGCACAAATCGATAAGGAAGCTCTCGCCATTGTTGCAGGTATTAAGAAGTTCCACGACTTTTTGTATGGCCGACCCTTTACTGTCTTCACAGATCACAAGCCACTGCTTGGCCTTTTTATGGCTGACAAGCAGACGCTGCAGATCCTGTCACCGAGGATGCTGTGATGGTCAATCTTCATGGCAGCCTATTTGTACAAGTTAGTCCACAAGCCAGGGAAGGAAATGGGCCATGCCGATGCACTCAGCCGACTGCCTCTGTCACAGATGGATCTGGACCCAGCTCCAGCAGTGTGTATCCTGGCAATCCAGGATCTTCCAGAAACACCCCTACATGCAGGGGACATGGCTGCTGAAACCGCCACAGACAAAATGCTCAGCCGCATTCTCAACTGGATGTTGAGGGGGTGGTCAGAAACCCGGCCAGGCCAGAGTTCCAGCACTACATGTGCAGGAAAGATGAACTATCAGCCCACATGGGTTGTGTACTATGGGGGAGCAGGTTGTCGTTTCACCCAGTCTTCAATCCAGGGTGCTAGATTCTCTACATGAAGGGCATCCTGAAATCGTAAGGATGAAGGCTTTAGCCAGGAGCTATTTGTGGTGGCCGGGCCTGGACAAAGACATTGAAACCCAGGTAAGGGGCTGTCAGGTCTGCCAAGAGACTCGTCCAGAGATGCCCCAAGTACCTGTGCACTACTGAGAGACCACACCCCCCCTTGTCTCGTGTACACATCGACTTTGCAGGCCCATTCCAGGGACAGATATTCCTCATTGTCGTGGACAGCTATTCCAAGTGGTTGGAAGTGGTACCTGTCCCATCAATGACAACTGCCAGGGTCATCCAGGAGCTATGCTGGCTCTTTGCCACACAAGGTCTGCCAGACGTCATCATGTCCGACAATGGGGCATAATTCATGGCGGCGGAATTCCAATGATTCCTAAATGCCAATATGATATGGCACGTGACTTCTGCTCCCTTCCACCCGGCTTCCAATGGTCAGACTGAATGAATGCAGGGCTGCGACCCTAGCACCGCAATGGGTCGCAGCCCTGCAGAACTACGGTGGGGCCACCGGCTCACAACAAAGCTCGACCGACTCCACCCAGACAGTATGGCAGCAGAAACAGCTCAACCCAAGCATCTCAGGAACCTACAGCCGGGTGAAATGGTATGGACCAGGAACTATGGACCGGGAGCACCCTGGGTTGCAGCTAAAGTGACTAAGGTAACGAGGCCATTATCCTATGAGGTGGCCCTGGAAAATGGTTGCGTGGTCAGATGCCACATTGACTAACTAAGGCGTCAGCAGGCTGGCCCAATCCTGGGGGAGGAGTTTGAGGGAAATGCGGACACACCGGGTGACCATGTTTTCCCAAATATGTCCACAACTGCAAGGGCCGCCCCCGCCGAAACAGAGGCACCACAGGTCGTAGAACTGCATTTCCCATCAGATGACCTAAACAGCCACTACGGCACGGGTCAACCTGGGATGGACAATCGTGCGGTCGCACAAGACGCCCAAACAACATTACGGTGATCCGCCCGAAGCCGCAGGCCCCCAGCATACCTTGAGGACTATCTGCATTGATCAAAAAAGAATGACATCTATCCTAGTGGGGAGGGGTGTTATGTATTAATACTGATATTATATACTGTAAAGCTAAGCTACCTCCAACAGTTTTGGAGGGAAATGTCAAAAGATTCAAGTTTGAGCAGGAGCAAGCTAGTATTGTGATTGGTTGATGCCCTAGAGGTGAAACGTATAAATAGCAGGTATGTTGCTAGTGTTTGACAGTTCTGTTCTTGGCTGAATAAACACTTTTGCATAATACCGGTCTGGTTATTGCCTTCAAACCCACTACACAATAAGTTTATTCTAGAAAAATGTAGTTATAAAACAATTTATGGTACAAAAGAAATTTCAGCTATATGTAGCTTTTAAAGACAATATTTTTGAGATAAATATCTTGAAGAACAGTCCCAATCTTTCTGGCTCCATGGACTGGTAGCAGCAGTGGCGGTGGTGGTGGTGGTTGGAGATGGTTTTGCACGTGCAACCAAGCTCCTGTGCATGTGCAAATGAAGCTTTTAAAGCTCGTCCGCTGCTTGTGTGGCCTGGTCCCAATGGGCGATAGTCTGGTACTAGTCTGTGGACAGAGGTTGGCGACCCCCACTGCAGAAACCACAAAGTGAAAATAGTAAAGAACAACCTAAGTCCATGAAATTATAGTTTAATATAAACCTTTATGAATAATATTGAACGATGACAATAAGAATAAGGTAAGTTAAGTATATTTTTATGTTTTTGTGATGTAATGTAGGAAGTTGCTAAGTTCTATCTACTTTCATATCTAAGAGGATTTGAACCTGTCCAATCCTTGTCCATCAGTTTCACTGTTATAACTGACATTTTTCTTTTACAGCATATTAGCATATACAATGGTTTACAATCTTGTATCCTAACCACCCAATATATACCCACTTCAAGTAAAGGCTTTCCTCAATCTTCTTCAACTTGGCATGTTGTGATAAGACTCAAGAATTTGTAGCTATGGTAAGTAGGAACTCTGGAAATTGTAGTGCCATCAAACAATGAGATGTAATAAGAAAGCTATACCTCTGTGAGAAATGTGAGCATAGATAGTATCTGCTTTGAAAGTAAAAAACCCACATACATACTTGGTGCTCTCTAGGCTTGCTTGTTTTCTTGCAGATGTTACATTACCCAAACCCAAAGGCAAGTTATTTAGTTTCTTTTGCAGCCAGATTGAAATGGCTATAAGATGCACAGCACACCAACTGGAGGGGTGGTTTCAGAGAAAGCCCGCTGGGCTAACTGGACACTTCAAACAATTGTTCCTCCAAGTATTATGCCCACAAGGTTGATCTAGTGCAAGCATAATATGTAAAACACTACTTCAAGCTTAACTTTAGGTTGCTTCAGTACATGACCAGTGACAAGATGGAGACTGCATTATAGGAATATGTCCATTGACAAATAGTTAATGGAGTATCTTAATACCACAGCAAGCAGGTTGTAACAATGAACCATAAGGCTGTTTAGAATACTGTGCTTTAATAATTATCCAGCTGCATTTCGCTTATGTTTTAAAGGAAAAACTTCATCATAGTACCAAGTAAAATTTCATATGATAAACCCATTGTATAAAAAAAAATCTATTATGTTACCTGAATACTTGATACAACTGAGTGAAGCCCCTGTGGCAGATAGGGATTATTTTTTCTCTGTAGGCTTTAAAGTTTGTAATTGATGATATTGTGCTTTACCTAGCATGAATATAATAATATTTTAGTCCAGCTTTTAGTTTTAGAAGTGCCAGCAGGGGAAGCAAGTTACATATTTAAGTCTTTAGACAGATGTTGTTTTATAAAAAGACAAAAAGGAATCTCGGATTTGGAGACTGCAGATTACACATCCTTGCACTCTTCTTTTAAATCATGGACAAGGAATTCAATGAGATCAATAATTTTCTAATCTATTATTGACTAATGGCCCCTACAAATCAAACATAAAGTTACAACACAGGATTTGTCTAAATTGCTCTGCTGATTGTAGTGCAATACACGTATGTCTTTCATGTCTCCACCTCCTCTCTTTTTGTTGCACCTTTAGTTAGATTGTTCTCATCCCATTGTGCTGCTACAAATCATTTTTAAATTTGAAATGAACCACTGAGAGGTGGGAATCTTTAAGCATCTCTAATCCTGTGTTGGACTTTGCAATTATATCAAACTTCTCTGGAGAGTTTAAATGGACTTCATAAAATCGAACTTTGGCCTGCAATTTTTTTTCATGTATCAGCCACATAATACTTTGTCTCAATATGTTTCCTTTCTACTTTTTCTTTGGTCTTTCCTATAGATCAGTTTGGTTTCTTCAGTACTCAGTAAGCCTTCATGGTAAACCAGCTTCAGTGCATCTTCTTTCCTGTCCTTAAAATGTTCCAACTATAGCCATCCAAAACATCCTAAGTAAATCAAAAGTCCCAGCAGCTCCAGAAGAAAAAAACAGGAAACATATAGTAAGACAAACAGGCAGAAGACTACCATTAACACCAGGTAGCAATCAAAAGACATGATGTAAACTCCTTAATGTCAAAACTTATGGACAGACTTAACTCTTGGGAAGTGGTAATCATCCTAGACTAAGCCAAGTCCAAAACCACTAAAGAATTCCTGGATGACTGGCACCCAAAATTGGCCATCAACAGGCACATAGAAATAAACAACATCTAGTGTAGATACTAATCAAAAGAGACAATCCAAAAGCCAAAAAGGAAACAAAAACATCTCTTCACTAGCAATCTACACCCAGATGGGCAAATATTAACACCAATATTAACATTAGACCAACAATCAAGAAGCAAACAATGTCCCAATCGAGGAACTATCAACTCAGACAACAAGCTAACAGTATATAACAGCCCAATCAAGAATCCACCAAGACCACTTCCACCAACACTGACAGGGCTAGCCACTTGTATATAAAAGGAGAGTAAACCCCATTCCCTAATAGCACTGAAGTTACCTAGTTTGGTAATGAAAAATCTGCAAGAAAATAACCAAGCTCAGAGATCACCAAAGACGCTGATGGTGATGATGACAACGATTTTCTGTACTTTGAAACAGCATGGTGGGCATATCCATATGTATATACAATATTCATATTGTATTACAAAAATATAATTATTCCATTTAAACTGTTATTGAAGTTATCTTTCTCTAATTAAAATGTAGTGAGTTCCTAAAAAGTCTCAGTTACTCTTTTAAATTATAAAGACATTGAAGCCTAACCTCATGGCTAACTTTGCTTACACTTACTTGCTGGGATTGCGATATATTTGAATTACTTTTAAGGCATATAAATTGCTTTCAAAGACAGCTTAGCTAAAGAATTTTAAATTAATGAGACACGCTTATCAACAAGGCATTTTTTTCAGTGATAAATATTAGAATTCCAGTTATACTAAACGCTGGGGTGTGAAATGTTTGTTTTTCTATATTTTTTAATGTATTTGCAATGTGAAAATTAGAATATTCATAACTGCATGCATATTTCGTTGCTACTAGCTTAGTTGACAATAACTGTTATTGTAGTTATGGAATTTCCCTTCCACCAAACTAAAAAATACCATTGTGGTTTTCTCTTCATGCAATTTAATAAGACCATCCTAGATAAAAATAATTTATGCCTTTGTGAAGATATAATAACATTTCTTACCACATTAACAATATTCTTATAAGCAATCCCCATTCAATAGAGCATGTACTTTTGTATATTTAATTCTCAGAATTGAAGAACTGAAATACACACACACACACACACACACACACACACACACACACACCACTTTAGTTTCAACACCAATATAATTTGGATTCAAAATAATCTTTCAGGCAGTAGACTGGTTAACCCACATATTCAGAGAGGTAGAATTAGAAGTGTCTTGGCGACGTTTCGACGAAGTCTAATTCTACGCGGGAGAAAACCCAAATAACTAAAGACCTACATACAAACACCCGCGAAAACCTCAGAAATCATATATATATATATGTTTTTCAAAATTTAGATTGCTAACAAAGAATTAAGGGAGTACTGGGATAGCTATTTCTAACCTTATTTGGTTTCATCAGCCAGACATACCCTTCTGAGATTCAAACCTGGGCTGTCTGCATGTTAAGCAGAGGTGTTAGCCATTAGGCCACAGGCTCTTTCTCGCTTTGTTAGCTACAAGAGACAGGGGAAGAGGATGAATGCTTTTTTATGATATATATTTAAAAGACAACAAAGTGATCACCAGGAAGTATAAAACAATACAGTTTTAATGGCCCCCCAAGGATCGTGAAAGGGTGAATCAGCCCAAGGACGGGAGGCATGTTCCAGCCTGGGAAAGCAGAGGACGCCCACCTGAGATACGGACACAAAAAAGGAGGGAGGAGGGCGGCAACACACATGTAGGTAAAGGAGGTAAGGAAGAATTAACTCAGTTTGCAGATGAGGCCAGGATTGGCCGGCACCTGTCACGAGATCTAGGAGCTGTGCGCAGACATGACTGTATTTATAAGCAAGCTCTCCCAGCATCCTGATTATACCCTGACGATGATGGCAGTTTTAGGCCATCGAAAGCTTGGTTTTATTTATTAAAACTGTATTGTTTTATACTTCCTGGTGATCACTTTGTTGTCTTTTAAAAATATGTTCATACCTAGGAATCGATCTTCTATTTTTAATGTTATTTATATATATATATATATATATATATATATATATGAGTCTTTGNATATATATATATATATATATATATATATATATATATATATATATATATATATATATATATATATGAATGCTTTTCTTGAACACCCTCCCATATCCCTCCCCTCCAGGGAGGTATGTTGTCTCCCTGGAGCAAAAATCAAAGATGTGGCCGAGAACGTAACCAAAATAATTACGTCCACAAATTACTACCCATTCCTCCTCCTTCACATTGGGACAAATGACACAACAAAGAACCTGAGTATAATATTGAGAAATTATAAGCAACTAGGCAATAAAGTTAAGGAGCTAAGAGCACAAGTAGTGTTCTCATCAGTACTCCCAACAAAAAGCCAATCCCCATTGAGAGGAAAAAAGAATTCTAGAAATAAACCACACTGGCTAAAGGGTTGGGGTCGCCAAGAAAACTTAGGTTTCCTGGACCATGGACTGCATTTCCTATGTGAAGAACTCTTGGCAAGGGATGGCCTGCACCTCACGAAAACAGGGAAAAATGTACTCGGAAAAAGACTGGCCCAACTGATCAGGGGGCTTTAAACTAAAATTGAAGGGAAAGGGTGATCAATCTTTAGAATCTCTAGAACACAAAACAAGTCATAAATCCCAAGAAAACAAATCAAACAATGAGGTAGGGAGTGATAAGAAAAAAACCCTCAAACTACAATCAGGAGATGCATGAAACATACCCACGGACAGGCATAAAGGTCTTAAATGCTTATATACAAATTCTCAAATCTTGGGAACAAACAGGGTGAACTAGAAACAATAGTACACGAGGGTGGGTATGACATAGTTGGCATTACAGAAACCTGGTGGGATGAAATCCATGACTGGAATGTATTGATGGACAGATACAAATTGTTCAAAAGAAACAGATCTACAAAAAGAGGAGGGGGAGTTGCACTATATAAAAGAGAACATGACATATCTACAGAAATGTACGTGACCAAAAATAAAATCCCTCCAGAATGTATATGGCTCAATATAAAAGGAAATAAAGTGGCATTGCCATAGGTGTATATTACAGGCCACCCAACCAATGAGAAGAAATAGATGAACTCTTTGCCAACCAGTTAACAAACATATGTAGGAAGCATACCACAGTAGTAATGGGAGACTTCAACTATCCAGATATCAACTGGGAGACAAACTCTGCAATGAGTGGGAGATCAATCAGATTCTTAACCAACCTAGACAGCAACTTTATTATCCAAAAGATGGAGAAGGGAACAATAAGTAAAGCTATACTGGACCTAATTCTTACTAATAGAGAAGAAGTGATAGAGAGAGTTGAAGTTGCTGGAACCTTGAGTGAAAGTGACCACATCACACTAAAATTCAATATAATGCAAACACAAGCAATAGAAAATAATCCAACCAGTGTCTTAAACTTCAAAAGAGCTGGTTTTAACAAACTCAGAGAGAACCTAGGAATGATTCCATGAAGGAAAATCCTAAAGGGAAAACAACTCAAGAACTGTGGGAAACTCTGAACAATATGATCATAAAAGCCCAGTCTAGCACAATACCACTGAAAAAGAAAAACAAGAAATTCAAGAAGAAACCAGAATGGCTGCACAAAGATCTTTCTAACAAACTGAAAGACAAAAAGGACAAGTACAAAAAATGGAAAGAGGAACACATAACTAAGGCTGATTATCAGCAGACAGTTAGAACATGCAAAGATGAAGTCAGGAAAGCAAAGGCTCAGAATGAACAAAGACTTGCAAAAAATCAAGGACAATAAAAAGTTTATTTCAACATATTAAGAACAAGAAAAAGTCAAGGAAACTGTAGGTCCACTAAAGAGAAAAGATGGCAAGGGAGTAACAGGCAGCAGGGAGAGCTGCTTAACTCATTCTTTGCATCAGTCTTCACACAAAAAGAAATTATAGCCCAACAAACCAAAAAAACTACTGCAAAAGAAAAACTAGAAACAAAAACTAAAATAAGCAAGAAAATGATAAGAGAACATCTATCTGACCTTGATGAATACAAATCACCAGGGACCCGAAAGATTACATCCCAGAATTTTGAAGGAGCTGGCAGATGTTATCTCAGAGCCATAGCACCATATCTTTCAAAAATCCTGGAGCACCGGGAAAGTACCTGAGGATTGGAAAAGGCTGATGTGATTCCCATCTTCAAGAAAGGAGAGAGAAAAAAACAGATGCAGGAAACTACAGACCAATCAGTCTAACATCAATACCTGGGAAGATCCTGGAAAAGATCAAAAACAAGATTCTGTTCTATTGCTTGTGTTTGCATTATATTGAATTTCAGTATGACGTGGTCACTCTCGCCCAAAATTCTGGCAACTTCAGCTCCGTCTATCACTTCTTCTCTATTAGTAAGAATTAGGTCCAATGGAGCTTTTCGTCTAGTTCCCTCCTCTACCTTTTGGATGATAAATTTGTCAGCTAGGTTGGTTAGGAATCTGTTTGATCTCCTACTTGCTGCAGAGTTTGTCTCCTAGTAAATATCAGGGAGTTGAAATCTTCCATTACTACTGTGGTATGTTTCCTATATCCATTTGTTAATTGTTTAATAAAAAGTTAATCTATTTCTTCTACTTGGTTGGATGGCCAGTAGTATACACCTACAGTAATGTCATTTCCCCCCCTTTAATATTGATCCATATGCATTCTAGGAGCTTTTCATTCTTAGTTTTTTGCATTTCTGTAGAGATGTAGTGATCTTTTATATATAATGCAACTCCACTTCCTCTTTTGTTAGGCATGTTTCTTTTGAACAGTTTGTATCCTTCCATCAGTATATTCCAATCATGAGTTTCATTTCACCAAGTTTCAGTAATGGCAACTAAGTTCACTCCATCTGTAAACTTTGAGCATTTAAATTAAATAGGCATTTAAATTCTTTATGGGCCTTGGGTATGTTTCTTATATTGTCTACTGTCAAGCCCTGGGAGGCTTGCCAGTTACCGGGAGATCTCACTGATGCTGGAACAACAGTGGTGGCCGGAGGCAGTGACCCCCCACAGTTATAGCAGATCACTGGCCTTGCCAAATTGTCAGCTGAAGTGAAAGAGCCAGTCCTCCCACTAACAGGTCTAGCCCAACCTCCATTCAAGGGCGAACCACCCATTGCTGTCCATGAGGCCATCATCTTGGTTAAGTTTGATATCTGGACCTGCATAGTTGTGAGCCAAGCATCATCATCTCCATTTTTCCTCACTCCCGTGCCTGAGGGCCATTCTGGTGGCGAATCGGCTGTAGCCTCTTTGGCCTTTTGTATCACTTCTGTAACTCCCCTTATGAGCTCATGATACCCACAGGTGTTCCTTTTGTTTTAGTCTTTATTTGATTCCAGACTGGATTTGAGACTAAAGCACCCCGTGAAAGTTGCTCCATCCAGGCTCGTTCTACTTCAGCTGGATCCAGCTCCCCCCTTTCACGATCTGGTATAGTAACTTGTTCAATTGTTTTATATACTCAGATAGCCTTTCACCTCTCTTCTGGCACATATGCTCAAAGCAAAACAGTAGGCTAGAAACTGTTTTGGCAGATTTGAATTTATCATGCAATAAAGAGAAGTAATTGTGCACAGTGAAATGCCCTCGGCTCAACGTTAGGCTTCTGATGGCTTCTGCAGCAGGGCCCTTTAAACTTTCTCTGACCCTATGCTTCTTTTGAGCATCTGGTATGACCCACTCTTCAACTGTCTGAACTGCCTGCTCCATCCAGGTTTCATATTTTTCCTCCCCCTCTGGTACCAGTTGTATCCCTGAAAAGATACATAGCTTCTTGTACCCAACCCCCGTACAATAATTGCCAGTCAGGATTTGGATGGATGTCAGGCTCCCCCTGGCCTGGGCAGACCCTGCCTCTGCTGTCCCTATAGTAATCGAAGTATGTGTCTCCTTTAGTGTGCTCATTGTTTTTGCTGAAGGTGTGGCCCATATGATCGAAAATATCACTTTTGCCATGGTATCCTCAGTCAATTGAAGACTCCTAACCTGAAAGCATTCTGGAACCCTTTTCCTCCACTCCAAGAGCACATAGGAGTGAAAAGAGTCCCGGTCCACCTTTGTATCTACCACGTATACCCTCTGGTCAGGAACAAGAGCCCTCAGTGCCTGTAGAATTCAGTCTTCTGGCCAAACATCCCCAGGAATGTCAATTGCTATGCTCAACTTTACCTCACTATTCTGATCCTCACACCACTTGGTAACGGTGGTGGAGTCCATTTTGCTCACTTGGCTCATATCCCTGGATGAGACCACCTACTCCCCTCTGAAGAGAGAGAGGCCAGAAAGGAGATCCCAGATGAGCCCCCACTGGTAGCGCTGCCTCCTAAGGGACCGCTGAAGTCTGGGTTCTCCTGGCCCTCTTGGTCTGGCTGCTGGTCCAAAGGGTCCATTACTTGGGCACCTCTGCTTGACAGACAGAGACACATGATGTGGTGCTGCTCAGTCTCTGACAGTAGCAACTCACATGAGGTGAAGATGATCAGTCTCTCAGCATGCAGCTCACATGAGGTGATGGCCATCAGTCTCTCTCAGCAAGCAGCTTACACAAGGTGATGATGGTCAGTCTCTGTTTGCAATAGCTCACATGAAATAATGGTGGTCAGTCTCTCTCAGCAGGCAGCTCATATGAGATGATGATGGTCAGTCTCTGGCAGCAGCAGCTCATGTGAGGCGATGGTGGTCAGTCTCAGCAGGCAGCCCGTGCTAGGTGATGGTGGTCAGACTCTCAGCAGGTAGCTCACGTGAGGTGATGGAGGTCAGTCTCTGTCAACAGGCAGCTCACATCTCAGGTTGTATAATGATAGTCAGTCTCTCACAGGCAGCTTATGTGGGGTGAGGGTGGTCAGTCTCTCTCAGCAACTCACAGGAACCTCCCTTATTCTGTCTCTTCTTCTCTATCTCATCTTTCCCCACTGAAACCTCTCCTTCTCTATTTCTCCTCTCCTTCCAGCCTGCTCCATGGAAACCCCTCTCTCTCTCTCTNTCTCTCTCTCTCTCTCTCTCTCTCTCTCTCTCTCTCTCTCTCTCTCTTTTCTCTCTGTCTCGCCTGTCCCACCAAAAAGAATAAAAACACAAACCCCAGCAAACTTCCTACCTTGCTCTCCCTCCATCCAGCTTATCCATCTGGAAAAAAGCATAAAAATCTCCTCCTTCAGCTCACCTCCTCTTCCTTTTTCAAAATCTCTCCATCTTCCCTTCACTCTTCTCTTCCACTTCCAGCCAGCCGCCTTCCAGCTCTCCAGAGCTCCAGCCTCACATGGCCACCCCAGTCACCCAGCTCCTCTCTCCGCTACACTATTGAGATAACCAGTTAAGACCAAGTTGTGTCTTCCATCTTCTCAATATGCAGGCTGCTAGGAAGCTACATATTATATGGAAAGGGACACTATTGAAGCATTACTACAACCCTAAATAATTAGGGGTCACTTTAGAAAGGGCAAAATAACATCCTCAATAAATTAATGAGCTCTACCTGGAGTGAAAAACCAAGGATCTTAAGACAACAGCTCTAGATCTTTGCTACTCTGCAGGAAAATACACCTGCCCAGTTTGATATAAATCAGCACATGCTGTGAAAATAGATGTTGCTCTAAATCAGGGGTGTCAAATTGTCAGCCCGCGGGCTGGACGCGTCATCCGGAAGCCACACCCACCCCATTGCCGGCAATGGCAAAACCGTACTGATACGTTGTGTGACGTCACGTGACGTCATGAGTTTGACATGTCTGCTCTAAATTAAGATAGTAGAATTATTATCGGATGCCTTAAAATTACCCCTCTAAATAAGATCTACCACCTAGCTAGCATTGCCCCATCTGCTGTTTGCAGAGAAGCAGCAGCATACAGCAGCAGAGAAGCAGCAGCTTAAATTGTCTATATCTAGAGAACACCATCTTTATGGCCTACTGTACAACCAGATCATCAGAGATTAAAATCCAGGAAAAGCTTCCTTAGGTCGATAGAAGTCTTTGAAGAATTTAAAAGCAGAGTAGACCTATGAAAAGCTACAAAGAACAACAATGGATGAACCAATGGAAGAGCTGGCACCTGGGCCCTATGAAAGCTGGAAAGTATGGAAATCATTGTAGAGACTGTGCACAGGTACAAGATCTATACACACGCTGAACAAATGGGGCCATGGCTACCAGTAGCTTTTGCCCTTTGTGATTGTGGTGACATGCAGACAACAACACTTGCTCTTTGTGTACTTATCAGTGTACACTTGAGAGGACTTCATGGCAGTGTGACAGAAGACAATTAATGTTGCTAGTTTACAGGCAAGATCTGTTCAACTTGTACATATTTAAATCTTGTATTTTATATTTCAAATTTTAATTGTGATGCTTTTTACATGAATAAACAAACCTACTGCACTGAAGACTTTTTTGTAAACAGTTTATTAATTTTCTAATTTTACAATCATAAATATTTAATAAACAACATGTTGCCTAGGTCCATTGGTAATTCAGTAGTACATATTAACTTTCTCAATCTAGTTCCAATACTACACCTTCTTTGATCCTCTCTTCTTCCGGTGGCATGCATTTTTCCACACTGGGAAAATACAATTCTTGTTACTGTTAATAAATATACAATTAAATATAGACATCTTCATCACATTTTTCTGGTATTATACATAATATCAATAATGTCAGTTTATAATATCTTTTCAAGCCAAAACATCTCAATTGCATTTGCACTTAAAATCCATTTGTTCCATAAGTATCCTGTTTTTCCCGCTTTTTAAAAAAATAATAATTTCCCATCAATGTTCAAAATATTTCTATCGCTTATAATTTTCTCATAATATATTATATTTAGGTAACCAAAAGCTTCCCTTATTCAAACCCTTTTAGAATTTTCATATTTCCCATCTCATAACAAAATATAATATTCTAGTTAGAAATCCTATCCTTCTAGTTATAATAATACTTTTATTTCTAATAGTTATCTATTTTCTTAGCCAAATTCAAACATCTGTTTAATAATATAATATCCCATCTCTTTTGCTTATAGTTTTCTCATAGTAAATTATATTTGGGTAACCAAAAGTTTGCCTCTTGTCATTTTCATATTTCCCTTCTCATACCAAAATATAGTATTCTAATTGCATATCCTATCTTTCTAGTTATAATAATATTTTTATTTCTAACAATTATCTATTCTCTTAGTCATGTTCAAACATCTATTTAATAATATAATGTCCCATCTAATGGGTCAAAACCTCTATTTTCTTCAGTCTTACTCTAGCTTTCTTCCTTTGCCAACTCTGCATTGAAGACTTTTGGTTGGCATTTGTGTATCCTCTTTTTTGTAAATCAAATATATAATGGTTCCAATGCAATACTAAATATGTGTGAGAGAGTATAAGCATTATCTGCATGTAATTTAAGGAATAATTAACTAGATGCATTTACTGAAATTTATGAACAAGGATGTAACTGGTAAATGCACACTACTAGGTACCTAATGGACAGGCATAACTTTTTTTCCCAGTGAGAAAGGTTATAGGAATTATTTTAATAAACAAACAAACAAACAAACAAATAAATTCTCTCCCAAATAAAGCTTGCACGGTTTGAAATCCATGATTTTTTCTAGAAAGTCTTTTGAGTTCCCATTCTAGTTTGGTATAATCTGTTATTATCTTATGTAGATGTTACACCTTTCTGATGCTAATTAGTTTTTGAATTCAAAGAAATATATCCTATAATTTGGTGTTAGTAAGATGCTAATAATTATAATTAATACAGCAACTTCAGATTTTGTGAAACCATTCAGAAATAAAACAAATTATAACAGAATGGAAAACACAAACAATTTTTAAAATAGAATATTTGTAGTGCAGATAAGAATAGGGCTAAAGCAGCAGCCAATATTTAGAATCTATAGAACACCTTATATCTCAACAGTTACTCCTGTAGACTTTTGCTGATAAGGACAAAACATTAGATAGATTTAGCTCTATCCTGTGTTTAAGAAAAAGAAATGAAATATTGTACAGTATTCAGAACTTAGAAAAGCAGAGACCCAAAGATTATCAGGCAGAGATGTCAATTACAAATAACTGATCAACTTCAAAACATGAAGCATAGGGCCAAGAGTTCTCTGAAACATGAAAAGATGGGGAAAAATAAACATGTTTAAACAGCAGCTGGTCTAATAGGGAACTACATCTTCATTTTGATGGAGCCAGTCAGCTGGTTAATGTGGCTACTGTCTAGTTTGCATTGAAAATTATCTACTTTTATTGTATGAATGATGCGAGATTTTGCTAGGTTCAAGCAGCCTATTTGTCAGCTCTTTAAGATATACAAGGTGTGGAATGCTCTAAACTATATTGTTGTATGGTAGAATATACAACATATAGTAGAATTTTGAAAGCCTGTCAGAGTTTTTCTCTACTTCATCTTATACAAAATAAAACCAAAGTGTGGTTATTTAAAGTTTTTTTTTATCAGTCATGCCTTGTGATTTATTAGAACTGACTCTGAGTGTCTTTTCTGAAATTTCACAAATTTATATCTTGTCACCATCACATTTTCTATCAGAATCACTCATTCCTCTCACATGCAAAACATGCCACATAAGTGATCAAACACTTACTCATTCAACCTTCCTGTCTTAAACACAGGGCTAGCATGTTCCCTAATTAAACAGACAATACAACAGATAAAATCTAGATGGAACTGGAAAGTGCTAGCTATACCATGGCATTTTGAAGATTTGCTGTTTGCATAACTACTTGCTGCTGATGCTGTAATAATGCTTCAGAATTGTTCTACAGACAGTGGGGTGCCTTGAGAATCTATTGCCACATTTTATTTCTAGATCCAAACCTCAGGTCCCCCTTTGTGTGCCCTGCGATTCTGTTGGAGAGGGGAGGAGCATCTTTGCATGCTTTCATTTTTTCCATAACCACATGGGAATTAGGAAGGGGGGTCATCTTCAGAGATGTGATGGACTCCTTCTCAGACAGTTCCATCCTGACTCCAAGGTTGTTGTGCCCTGAGGATGACTCATTATCTGTCCTATACCTTAGCATTCTCAAAACAACCTTACAGTACTATATTGGCTGCTGGTGACCTAGTCAGGGGGGTTGGGTTTTGAAGTGGGAAGAATAGTTTGGTGCTTTACGCAGGATTGTTAGATTCTGCCTGACCTTATTGCAACCACTGTTTCTCAGTAAAAGTTCTTTTGATTAACCACATAGTGTCAAGAGTCGTAATTTCCTGAGAGGGCCAGGTGGGGCAGGTCCTTACCTGCAGTAGTGGTCTATCCACTTCTAACATGGAGACCATGCAAGGAATGTCTGCACAAGGCAGTGACCAGGAGGAAGCTAAGTGCTGTGGGGAAGTCTTTACCAAGGCTAACTCTGGGCGGACCTTTCCAGCCTGGGAGATTCATTGAAGCCCAGCTGGTCCATTGGTGTCAGGAAGAAAGATGAGTGGGAAGGGAGAACTAAAGGAGAAGCTCTCACCTGAGGCAGCTGAGGCAGCCGATGACACAAAGGGCAAGCGGAAATGGAAGAGCTGAGTGATGAAGAGGAAGAAAGCGGAGAAGTTGATCATGCCGACTTTCTCATGAAATAAGCCATGATAGAAGCATTCCAGAGCCACAAGGCACACGAGACCCTAGCCAGGATGGCCCCTGGGGATGCTCACCAAGCCCGAGAGCAGGACAATGGTGGGAGAGCTTCACCATTAGACACCATGATGGAGTCTCAGCAACCCCAGCTGGGGTAGCTGCAGCTGTAGGAGCAGTGCAGAGGGGCCCTGCCAGATCCACCACATTGGGAGGTGATGGAGTTTCAGGACCAGAAGGAAAGCAGGAAATCCCCACTACTGGGTGTGAAGTTTGATGGGGACCCTCAGCAATTGGGATGAGATGATGACCAGGGGTTAATGGACACTCCCTAGTAAGTGACCCAGTCATGCTAGTGACTGTCCCTATAGAATTGAATTTCCTCAGGGCCGGGTTGAAAGCTAGCCACAGAGCTTTACTAGATTCAGGATGCACCATATGTTTAGTAAATCCAGTATTGGTTGAGAAACTGGGAATTTGACTGAGACAGTTGAAAGTCCCGGTGATATTTTATCAACTGGATGGCTCTGTAGGAGGGGGCATCCCAGTGACTTTTGCCACCAAACCCATCAGAATGCAAATAGGCGTGCACTCAGAAGTCATAGTAGCACCTGGAATGGAAAGATCCCTAGTCCTAGGGCTCGTCTATCTAAAAAAGTGGAACCCTTATGTGAATTGGAGGAAGGGGCTGTTAAAGTTTCAAATAAACCGCTCCTCCAAAAGCAAGAGAAACTTAGTAAGGTGACCACACTGAAGCATGAACTAGGGGCTATCATGCAGGGGGAGGATCTTCCTTTCATTCCCAAAGAGTATCAAGACCTCGAGTGGTGTTTAACGAAAGAGGCTTGGATGAACTCCCGTCTCATAGATCTACCAACTGTGCTATTGAAATCCTGCCCAGCACCCAGTTACCAAAACTGAAACTATAATCAATGACCCCTCAGAGAACTGGAAGAACTCCAGTTATTTTTTGCTAAGAACCTGGCCCAAGGCTTCATTCAAACAGTGCGACCACAGGTGGTGGCCCCAGTTCAGTTCCGGGGGAAAAAAGGATGGGACCCTTCATCTGTGTGTGGACTATAGGGAGTTAACACCATGTTCATAGAGAATGTTTACCTCTGATGAAAGATATGCTAACTCACCTCACCAAGGGCAAAGTTTTTACTAAACTGGACTTGCAGAAGGCATATTACTGTGTGAAGATCAGAGAGGGGAATGAATAGAAAACTGCATTCAATTGCTCACTGTGTTGTTTCCAGCTCAAGGTACTCCCTTTTGGACTGGAGGGTGTTCATGGAATTGATTAATGGGGTCCTACTTGAACAGATGTACAAGGAGGTGCTAGTGTATTTGGATGTCATTTTAATTTACACTGAAACCAAGGCAGAACATGTGAAGCTAGTCAGAGCAGTCCTTCAAAAAATACAAGCTGCCAAACTGTATGCCAAACTCTCTAAATGTGAGTTTCACCAGAGTAAAATAGACTACCTGGGCTACTGCATCTTACATGAAAGGATTGAGATAGACTCTGAAAAAGTAAGAGCTGGACTAGAATGGGCACTACCTCATACTAGAAAGCAACTGCAAAGCTTCCTAGGATTTGCCAACTTCTAAAGGCATTTCATTCCTTCATTTGCCCAAATAGCTCTCCCCATTACAAACTTGCTAAAGTCAAAAGGGAGAGACAAACCTAGTCAATCACTAAAATGGTCAATGGAATGTCAAGCCGCTTTTGAGAAGCTCAAGCGCTTGTTTGCAGCCGAACCAGTTTTAAAGCACCATGATTCGACAAAGCCATTTGTTATACAAGCTGATGTGAGTGATGTGGCTGTCGGAGCAGGAAAATGAGAGCAGGCAGCTGCAGACTTGTGCTTATACCTCCAAAAAACTTTCTGAGAATGAACAATGATGGGCACTGTGAGAGAAAGAGGCTTATGCAGTGAGATGAGCACTCCTGTCCTGGAGGCACTTCTTAAGAGGGCAGTAAAAATACCTTTTGAAATATGATCACAAAAATTTAGAGCATTGAAAACCCCTCGTAAGCTCTCCCCTACACAAGCATGATGGCACAATATTTTAACCATTTTGACTTCTGCCTGAGTTATCTCCCAGGGGGGAAGAATTTTCTGGCTGATGCACTGTCACACATGCCACAGTAGAATTGCTCCAAAGCAGAAATAATCAAACCAGTGCTCCTGTCCCATCAGCTGGCAGCTCAAGTGACCATCTGAGCCCAGGGGAGAGGAAAAATTCCAATAGCCAAGGATGTAACTTCTGCCCTAAAAGCAGCCCTCAAAGATGATACATGGTCCCAGACCCACAGCAATGTTTGCTCAATCCAAAACGAGCCGGCTTGGATGGGTGCGAAGCTCTATGTTCAGAAAGTCAGAGACACATGGTTCTGGGGAGTTGTCACAACACAAAAATGGTTGGACATTTTGGTGCCTTAAAAAGATTACACTTAGTGAGGCAATTTTGGTGGCCATCCCTCAAAAAAGACATTGAAAGCTACATCACCAGTTGTCCAGTGTGTGCTTCAGCCAAATGGCGGCAAGGGAAAATGCTGAGCCATCAGCACCTTTGGAGAGAGATTTCTATGGACATTATTGTGGAACTCCCTGAAAGCGCAGGAAATACAGTAATTTGAGTGGTGACTAATTTATTTTCTAAGCAAGTGCATTTTATCCTATGTCAGAACATCCCGTCCACCCAGGGTCTTATAAAACTATTTCTACATAATATTTATAGAGTACATTTTGCATCCCAGCATACCATCTCAGATATAGGGGTGCAATTCACACCCACAATTTGGCAGGACTTTCTGGACCTATTGGACACTGACCAAGGACTTAGTTTCAGTCACCAACCCCCAAATTAATAGGGGTGTGAACAAGTGAACTCAGTACTGGAACCTTAGATGCTTTATTAATTATCAAGATAATTGGACTGACCCTTTGCCATTTGCAGAAGGGGCATACAATAACTCTGTGCATAGCAACACTGACTTCACCTCTTTCCGAGTGGCTACCGGTCAAGACTTCAAATCTTTGCCTGAACTCCCTGTTAATAACTCTGCAGCGCCGTCCTTGAAAGAATGGGTCTCTTGACTACAAAACACCTGGCCCATTGTATGGAAAGCTCTTGCAGAGGCTTGCAATGCCTACAAACCACAAGCTGGCAAGAAGAGAACAGAGCCAAAGCCTTTCAAAGTCAGAGACTATGTTTATCTCTCTATACATTACTTACAATCACTTCAACCCTCCAAGAAATTGGGACCTAAGACCCACCAAACATCTTATTAGTCCTGTCACAGTGGAACTAGATTTGCCTTCCGCCAGGTCCATCCAGTTTTTCATTGCAGTTTATTGAAACCTGAGGTTTCCTCACCCCTTAGGCCAGTCCCTCCCCCTGTACCTGAACTGTTAATGATAGAGGGGGAACAACATTTTGAAGTGAAGGAGATTTTGGATTCCTGTATGTATAGGGGAAACCTCCAATATTTAGTGTTTTAAAGGATTTTTCCATGGGCCAGGATGAGTGGGTTGATCATCAGCATCTTAGAGCCCCTAGATTAGTGAAACATTTTCACAATCAATATCCTGACAAAACTAAATGAATGTTCCAATTTTCTTTTTCTCTCGTTTTTCTGTTCTCTTCTGCAGGTTTAATCCTTCTCTTTTGGGGTGGCAGCATGGCAGCATATGTCCTGCCATTCTGTTGGAGGGGGGAGGAGGAGGAGGCTCCAGGGGAGCATTATTTGCATGCTTTTGCTTTTGCCATAACTGCATGGGAATTAGGGAGGGGGATTGCTGCACCTTGAGGATGACCTGTTATCTGTCCTGTACCTCAGTATTCTCAAAAAAACCTTGCGGCACTGTATTGGCTGTCGGTGAACTGGTCAGGGGGTTTGGGTTTCAAAGTGGGAAGAATAGCTTGGTGCTTTGCGCGGGATCATCGGATTTCACCTGACCTTACTGCAACCACTGCTTCCTAGTAAAAGTTTTTTTTGATTAACCACATGGTGTCAAGAGTCATATTTCCCCGAGAGGGCCAGGTGGGGCAGGTCCTTACACCTCTCCCATAAGAGAGTAGGGAGATTTTCAAGATTAATATCAGACGTTTGGGTTGGCAAGGTCAAGAAAAAGGCACAACAAGATTCCAGGATTGCCCATAATTTCTATAAGCTAGAAGAAGTTTTTTTTTAAAGCCTATCAGAGCTTCTCTTTATCTTATATTGAAGAAAATGAAGAAGGGCTTATTTGAGGTTTCTTTCTTACAATTTCATCTTTTTAGTATGAGTAATCTTTTCTGAACTTCTTTTCTAAATGGTTTGATCATTTTATCTCCATTCCCCAGGTCAGGTCTACATTCTTTCACACTAATTAAACTGTAAAAACTGGTGGTTGGAAATTTATACTGTGTCCTGATTAGGTGAGTCTTGCAAGATTAAAGATTCAGAGGAAATCCTAGGAATGCCTTCTACTTAATAGAGTAGAAGCTAGGAAGGAGAAGATTCAAACTTGGTTGTATCTTAGTGCTATACAGTAAAACGCTCCCTTTTCCATTTTTCCCTCGTAGAAATAATCCTGTGAGATAGGTTGAGCTGAGAGACATGCTAAAGATAGACTTCAACCTGGTCTAAATATACAATGCTGCCTCAGATGCTATCATGTAGGCTCTTGATCATTGTAGGATGAAAAATAAGGGCCATTGTGAAAACGTAAATATTACAGTTAAATTGAGAGAAATTTCTTTTCAAAGTAGTAGACCTATTGCTCTATTAAAAATAGTGATTTTCTGAATCAGATCCCCAAACATGTAATAATTGTGCCCATCAAAAAGTCTATTATGCATATTCCAGATGTCCTTGTTGTTATAGTTAACTTACTCAACAATCAGATGTCCAGTAGAAAATCCTTTTTAGGTTAATCACAGATCTTGAAGAAGGTCAATGTGCCCTTTTGGCATGTTTCATATAATCTAACCTGTGTTCTGGTGGAAAAACAAAATAATTTAAAATTATCTATATATGGAGGGACACTAGAAAACACCGCAAGCAATTGGCATAGTCTGTTCCTATCTGTGGCTTGTGCCTATCTATTAAACCAGCATTCTATCATTCTAAGATAAACAAAGGAATGTCTCACCTTTCTACAAGTTGATATTTTGAATAAATTGTAATCCTAAAATTTATTATGTAAATATCATGCTTAAGTAAGGCATTTTGTATAAGTGAATTAATATCAATTTCTAATTAGCATAATAACAACAAACATTTATTTGGTTTATTTGAAATGCCTAAGAGCTCAGAATGCAGAATACAGAATAACAGAGTTGGAAGGGACCTTGGAAGTCTTGTAGTCCAACTCCCTGCTCAAGCAGGAAACCCTAAACCATTTCAGACAAATGACTGTCCAGTCTCTTCTTAAAAACTTCCAAAAATGTAGCACCCACAACTTCTGAAGGCAAGCCATTTGACTGATTAAGTGTTCTTACTATCAGGGAATTTCTCTTTAATTCTAGGTTGTGTCACTCTGATAAATTTCCATCCATTACTTCTTGTCTTGCCCACAGGTTCTTTGGATAGGTTGAACCCCTCTTCTTTGTAACAGCCCCTCAAATATTGAAAGATTGTTATCATGTCATCCCTACTCCTTCTCTTTGTTAGATTAGATATGCCCATGCAACCATTCATCATATATTTTAGTCTACAGACCACTACTCATCTTTGTTGTTCTTTTCTGAACTCTTTCTAGAGTCTCAACATCTTTTTGTATCATGGTGACCAAAATTGGATGCAATATTCCAAGTGTGGTCTTAGCAAGCAGTATATAGTGATAGTAATTCTTCATGTGATCTTGATACTCTTCCTCTATTGATGCAGTCTAGGATCATATTGGCTTTTGTGGCAGCTGCAGCATACAGCTGTCTCATACTTAAATGGTTGCCCACTAGGACTCCTAGATCAGTCTATCAGTCTAACTCAGTCTATCAGGGGTGTCCTACTTCAGTGACAAAACAAAAAATAATACAGGACCATTCAATGGACTGTATTATTTTCATACATGTTATTGCTCTTGTACTATTCAAGCACTCCAAACAGACAGCAACAACAGCCAGAAGAAAATCATTCTAAAATTTAAAGTAGATATTTTTGCTTTGGGGACTTAACACTGATTTAAGTTTCACATAAATGTCAGGGAAAGACCATCAAACTCAGCTCAAATTCTAGTGACTAAATAGAGTCACTAAATGCCATATAACTTTACAACAATATGAAATAGACTGTATTCTTTTTTTCTGGTATTTCCCCCCCAGCTTCCAGGTATTGGCTATGATCTTGGGATACCATTGTTCTGCTCTTTTCTATGTGGACAATGGAGTCAGTGAGCACTGGGAAGGGAAAATCCAGGCTTTAAGGCACTACAATATGAGGTCCCCAGAGTTTGGTCATCTTTTCGTTTAAGATATATAAGAAGCCACTGGGAGAGAACTCCCACCTGTTCAAGATGAGATGTCATCATTATGATGAAGACAACTGATTTTTACATATACCAGCTTCACTCTCAGATGGAACATGCTGTGGAAGTCTTGACTCATTATATCAACTTTGATTCTGGGCAGGATTGTACTTTAAGAAATTAAAGGGATTTTTCCCTTTAATTTCTTAAAAAATACTGCCATTCTATCCCTTTTAGATAGAGGTTTGTTTAAAAGGGTACTGAAGATAGGATTAGATTCCTTAATCTTCTGTTTTATCTAGAACAAACTGCCTTGTATTTATACATACAAAACCAAACAAGTAATGCAATGCATGTTTTTTGCATTGCAAATATGTTTATATTTTGTATTTCAAGCAATATTACATTCTAAATAAATAAGTATTGCAGCTCTACTTTTTACTATTATTTCCAAACTAGTTCTAATGTTTATTTTGATATGTTTCTTAATAGTTTGCTAACATAATAGCTTAGATGATCAGGATTTGAAAAAAGTTCACCCAGTGGCCAAGCCAAGTATTATGGAAATTCTTTATAAACATTGATTTCTAAATATTATGACTAGAGAGCAAGGATAGTTAAATTGTAGGTAACCAGCATCATTCCCTGCAAATGCAGAAATATACATGTGTTTCCTGAAGGCTTTTTAAAATACGAGTTATGAAGTGAAATAAGAAATGTTTTCAATTATCATGAAAGATACTTCCTTCTAGAGGGTCATGATATTAGTAGTGGACGATGCTGTGAAGAAGACTAATAGCAAAAAGAGAACAATGTATTAAAGAACTTTGAAGAACATTTCCCCCAAAATTAGCTTGTCTCTAATGGATCTGTGTCCTTCTGGGCTGTGTGCAATACAGTTTTTGTTTAAAATTAAAATCCTGGATACATTTTAAAAGTTAACCTCATGATTTTTTTTTGTAGAAAGGAGACTAAGATAAATACATCTTTTGCTGATCAAACAATGTTGCTCTACCTATTAACTCTCTTTTTTAGATAAAATATTCCAGTGAAGGAATAATCTGCAGCTTTCCAGATGTGATTGCTCCCAGGAACTCCCACCATTTGCCATATAGCCTAAAGCAGAGAACAGCTGCAGTTTAACCATCTAAGGCCACTCTTTCTCTATCTGTGTAACAGACAGATGGCTAAGAACATTTGTGTGAGCATCCTGGATGTTTTCCTTTTCAGACAATTTAATTTTGCTTACTGTTTTGTATGTTTAGATGATATGACATGCTCAAGTAACTATGATGTTTTGCTTTAAGACAAATTGGTAGTAAAGAAGCAATCTTAGAATCACAGACATTCAAACAAGATCACCAATATCAATGAGAATCACAATTGATTAAATTACGTCCCTCTGAAAAAATGAAAGTACACAATTACTTAAAGATCATTTAGTCTTTTTGGCTTTCACAGAACCAAATCAAATGTATATGGAAGCATTTCAATATTATCAATTAATGGATTATGCCATCTTCTTTGAAAGCCACATGGGAGAGAAGAAAACCATGCTTTGAACGATACAAACATTTTAATGTGTCAATATAGTTTACTACATTTTAGTAAAAAGATATAGCATGTCTTTTACTATATTCAATATATTTCTTGTAAAAATTTGGAATCTTCATTGTAGCATCTGTATTTGGTCTAGCGGTTAAGGCACAAGGCTGGAAACCAGGAGACTGTGAGTTCCTAGTCCCATTTTAGGCATGAAAGCCATGTCGGTGACTTTGACCCAGTCACTCTCTTTTAGCCCAACCCACATCACAGTATTGTGGTTGTGGGAAAAATAGAAGGAGAGTAGAATATTTTCACTGCCTTGAATTATTTATAATGGTAATAAGGTGGGAAATAAATAAATAAATAAATCTATGAAATGGACCAGTGCGATTTATTGCCTAAAACTTATTTTATTTTCCTTGCAGTTAATTATATAAGTATAGGATTGATAGATGATATAGAATTAATTAATTCACTGGTAAAATTATTTATACAAATAATTTGCTTGTAAAAATATACTAGTACCACTATTACTAAAATAGCAATAATAGGATAGGCTTAAAACATTGCTTTTTGATCTGTCAGCTCATAGCTGTTGCTGTTGCCTCTAAGGGCTGAGATTATATTGTTGGATATCATTAAAATTAATAGGTTTCTTTTCTGCTAATAAACTGGACTACAAAGAATATGAAGCTTTCATGATCTGTAAATATAACATAAAATAATCCACAATGATCTGGGATTATAAAATCTAGGACTACGTGCCTAAAACACTGACACAATATTAAAGAAAGTCAGTTCATACTTCTACATTTCAGATCTGCTCCACCTGATCATAATATGTATATTAACATGTAAATTAATATTTAATTAATTTTTCAGACATTTATATCAGTGCTTAGACCAGCTGGAAATGATCATACTGCCTCTATTCCCCATTACTATTGGCTCACCTTTGACCTCCACACATGGTCTGCAAAAGAAAAGGTGCACTAGCTTCTCCTAATTTGGAGCTCTTCAAATGGCTAATTATTGTATACCTGTACTATTAACCGTAACCATACTGAATTTTCTGGATCTTTCTGGGTGTGTTATCTCTTTCGCACTAACTAAATTCTGACTCAGGCTTGTTGTGCAATAATTGGAATAACAGTCTTTTTAGACTTTATGTAAATATGAGGAAAGGTGAGAGCAGAATAGTGGCCATTATCCTCAAGCTTGTCCTTTTGTTTCCTGCTGGCTTTTTGTCCTAGCTATGATGGTCTTCTTGCATGATAAACATAGGACAGGCTCTCCTCTTCAAGCAACTCATTTTAGGTCAGGCAGTTTTATTATATTTGTTTTTAATAATTCATAAAGAGATTCCAGCAATATTATCTAAGCTCTTACAAAAAAATAGAGAAAAGAAAGACCTCATCCAAGACTCCAGGTATTGAAATAGCTTCAGACTCTTTAAAACCCATCTACATATACACACATGCCACACTGTCATTCATTCTTTCAGAGAAAAATTCTTGTGATTGAGAAATCTGTTCAGGAATTATCCTTTATTGAGAGAACAGTACATATAAAGCATCCTTCCCTTTTCAGATTTTCTCTCCCATACTGTGACTGGACTAATAGCACAATCCAACTCTCTCTGCCATGTAATTGTGTAAGAGATAGTGCAAATATATTTGTTTTAGCATGATCTTCATGCAGCTGCCAGATTCTACACGGTTATCTGAAAGCTAATCTATTTGTATGCATATTTTCTAGACTCACATATAAATAAGTATATAATTGGGCACAGACCAAACACATAAAAGGATATTTACTAAAGGCCATCGCACAATCCCCAGTTTGCCATTGCCTCTTAATAGTTAGGCAGTTCCATCTGTGTCACAGAAGATGGTAACTTTATCCTTGCTTCTTTGCCAAACAAAAAGACTAGCTCATAAAGAGGTTCCATATCATCTTTGGTGAAAAAAGGAGTTAAATAAAAGGGGAAAAATAATGTCTAAAGTACACCAGGGATCAATATTAGGTCTGTTTTTAATTAAGAATTGTATTAGTGGTTGGAAAAAAAGAGTAAAGATGACATTAAATAAATTTGTTGAGGATGTATCATTGGAAGAATTTTCAAATACCAATGAGAAGACAAAAGAAAACATGCAGAGGAATCATGACATTAAACATAAAACTCAATCAGGAAACCTAACATATGAGGGACAGAGAAGATTTTTTTTCAAAGTGAAAAAAGGACAACACTAAGAAAACTGATGAATTAACAATACTGATCTGCAAAAACATACTACAGAATTGAAGACATCAGATGGCCATAAAGACTACATTGATATCTAACATCTTGCCCTGATGTTTACATGGAAAGGCATAGTCAAACAGACCAATCAAAGAACCAGAAAAAGTACCCACAGAAGATACTCAAGATCCATTTTAGAATTCAAGTCAAGATTCAGTATCAGAAACAAAACATTATCACTTTCATATATAGAAGTCCAAGACTTCTAGAAGGTTTACAAGGTTTGAAATTAAATGTTCAAAGTTGTTCTAGAAAATGTTCCAGTGTTTTATTGCTCTCAGATTGAAACTTATTTACTGTAACTTAATGGTCTTCAGTTTATTACAGCTTTTACTGATCAGAGTTGATATTGCACTTTTCTGACCTTTGTTTCTTGATCTGCTCTTGCACTTGGGAGGTCACATCTTAGTCGTGGTCAGAATTCATATTTCTATCAAGGTGAATAGGTCCTGTATCTCTGCATCGAAGTGTAATCTTTTTGCCCAGATTCTGCTCTTCTTCCAATTAGAAAAATGATTCATCTGAAGGAAGCATGACTGGTGGTAAAGCTGAATTTGCAATCACAGTAGAAACACTTTCATTCAAAGAGACACAAATAGAAATCTGGAAAAATCTGAAAGAAACACAAAGAGAAAAAAATGGCAAAGCTTGGAATTGAGGAGATAAAGTGCAATCCTGCAAATGTGTAGACAGCAAAGCCCCTATGAGTTCAGACAAATGCCTTGACAGGATTAGACTATTCTAACAGAGATAGACAGTTTGGTGACTTCCATAATGTTTTGGGCTCAACATTTATTAGCCCTAAAAAGCATGGTCAATAGCAAAAGACTATGGAAGTTATAATGCAAAATGTGTGTGGACTGTTCAGGTTAACTACACATGGTCTGGATGACACTATAATCAGATAGTACATATACCTGTCTTTAACTGACTTTAGAATTTGATATAGGTATCTACTATGGAGTTGACAGGATTAAGGATGGATGCAGTCATTGGTACCTATATATTATGAGGAATGACAGAACTTGCTTTTTTAAGTCAAAGAGCTATGAAGTTACTAGTCTTTTTTTAAAAAAGATTTTTTTAGTTTATTCAAGGAAAATTAAAATACAAAACACCAAAATATATAAAAAAGAAAAAAACACAAGAAACAGGACATTAAAAAGAAAAAGTATCTTAGAAAAAAAGGATTAAAACATATACACCTAACATCCTCCCTAGTTGAATGCTGATTAATATAACACGACAATGTTAATTTCCCACTTCTTACAAAACATGTCAAAGGAATTTAAAACTACTCAGTTACTAAATCTGTTTACAAATTGTTAGCCTTATCTCTATACTATGTTAATAACAAAATAATGAACAAGAAAAACAATAATAAGAAGAATATTATATAAAAATAATAAAAATTATCAATAATAATGAAAGACAAGATTAAAATTCCAAAACCTTCTGTTAACAAACTGTTATTATAATCAACTCATAGAAAATTTACCATGACTTCAATCCAAAATCATCCCAAAAAAGTAAGCTTAATTAGTTTAAGAAAACTCTTCTGCTACACTACCATTATGAGGAATAGTACTAGTGCTTCATTGTTTAGCAAAATATTTGTCAAGCAAATTAGCTTGACAAATATTAGCTTCTCTGCCCCCAAAATTGTAATTTATAATTCTTTGAACTTTTGAACTACATTATTTTTTAAAAAAATACTTACATTCTTTCAGAATTAATCATTTACTAAGTGTTATGAAGATAAACTTAAAGGTATAAGAAGTTTATCTCCTACTTATATGTATGACCAGAAGTTTCATTTTACCCCAGATCATTAATATGTATTTCACGTTACTATTGAGCTTCTCCTAAGCTGCGTAGTCAGTGATTATTTCTTTGGAGTCAAGCTAAAAATAGTGAGCAAAACTCTTCCAGACCAGACTATTTATATTAGCTCATTAAGAGGCTGTCACTTTGCTGTTATCTTCTCACACTCTAAAATAAGGAATAAAACTGTATACTATCCAATCTGATAAAAGTGTGCCAAGGACTGGCCTTGAAAGAAGAAATTAATTGGTATTTCAAAAGCTAATAAGCATGGTGTAATGAAGCAAAAGATGGGAATACATACAAGACTGAGAAGGGAGGCAGTCTACAAATTTGAGATATGGTTATGCAATTTACCATCTCTTTTAAAGATCTTGAAATTCTCTGTCCCTCATTTGTTAATACCTCAAAAAACAAATTTCTTTGACACTTCATTTCAGTATAAACTTAAGGGAAAAAGAAATGATTTACTTTCTAAAGGTTCTAATAAGCAGGTGGTGTTCCAGGTAAGCAGATAGTTTATTTTCTTTTGTGTTATTAGGATAGCATCAATAGTTGATCAAATATGTGCCATCAGCTACAAAACAAAAATGTTTGCTTGGGGTAGGAAAGTCAAGGTAGCTGTATGAGTGCCCATGGGCAATGTGTTGAAAACTTCTGATGTACTAAAAGCATTTTAAAAAAATGGGATGGGTACATTTTAATTTTCAATTTTTTATATTTCTTTCATTATTGGAGTATTTAGATAATGCAGTAAATTATGGATCTCATAAATCATTTTTTCCTATTGAATTTGTCCTTAAAAACAGATCAGTTAATAAGAACAAAAGAGTTCTTATTAGCATCAATAGCAACAAAAGAGTGAGTTGCACTTCCAATCTGAATTAGACTTATTGAAAAATCCAATTTCTGATGGAATTTTTGTTAAGAGGTGGAAGAAGAAGCTGATTTCATAGTACATAGTATGAGAGGTCATTAGTTGCTTTGAAAAAATATATATTCTTGGAATACACAAGAGACATATAAAAGATGTCAAGTACTCAAGTGTTAAATTAAAGGCAACAAAATGAAATGGGGGACTCTTTATGGAGCCTTACACAGGTTGGAGACCATTCTTGATTTTGGAAATCAGTTCTCAAGATGATGAAGACAATGAGAACAGAGATAGAGATGGAGGCTAAATTAGGGTGGTACACAGATTAGACTACAGATTAGAGTTAATGGAAAAATGAAGTGGAAAGAGGCATTCTACAACATTGAACTTAAGTGTACTTTATTTTAAAGCATTAAATATAATATAATTTAATTTGACTTTTTTAAATTAGAGTTTTTAGTACTTTTTCAGAAAATTTACCAAGGACTCTTGTATTCTGAAGTTTAAAATCATCTAGTCAGGTAGACTTGCAAATACACATCTTACACTTCATGTACAATCTATGTGACAGGAATGAACTTTTCTTTGGTTGAAAGCTGCACTTAGTATAATGTGTCCTGGTTCCTAATTTATACTCTAATTGAAATTCTACATTTTCATATAATGGGAGGATTTCCATATCTGTTTGTTCCAAGCTTTTATTAATTTTACAGGATTAATAGTGACAACATTGAAATTCTGAATCATAAATCATGTCACATGACATTAGCACTTATTTTGAGACAGCTTCCTTGGTCTTGAAACACATTATCTGCAAATAATAATAAAAAGGAAGAAAATTAATCCTCCTAAGGTCAGAAGTTACCTTTTACTGCTTCCCCTTTCAGAGCTATGTGAGATGTGAGTTCATTGGTATACAATAAACTTTCCCAGTCTAGGCCTTTCCAAATGAATTGGGAATGCTGCTCGACCCTGGCATGTGGGGAATTTGGGGAGTCCAAACATCTGGAGGACACCAGGTTGGAAAAAGCGGATGCAGACCAATTACATGGTAGAAGAAGCCATTTAAAGCAACTCATAATGAATTAAAAAAAAAAAGCTGAAGAAAGACTGTGACAAATAGAAGTCTGAATTTTCATTTTTCATGTCTGTTTGTAATTCCTGTCACCTTTGTTTCTCAGGGCACAGTTTAAAAAGGGGGATATTCAATAAACATTGTGCAATATGATAGAAGCAGGAGTGATTTATTGATAATTTGTCACATTATTTATGGGAATTGGAGACCCTAGAGCATTACAGCTGTTAAATCATGTTAGTGATTTAATTATCTGTTATTTAAAAAGCATTATGTTTAAGGACCATTAAGGTGAACTGTCTTCTTCAGTTGGTAATGATGCACTTGCAGATGTAAAAAAACAAATGAAGAACAGCCAACTAAATGAGCATTTATTTTGCTTTTGATGTATTATTATCAATAGGTTGGTAAAATATAATTATAAACAAAATTACTGTTTAATGAACAGAGCTTCTGAATGTTTCTAAGGAAAGAAACTGATAAATTGGCTAGAGTTTTGTATTTTTATTGTTCTACAGAGGTAAAGAACTTCCTTACAGTTTGCCTATGGAAACAGTTGTTATTTCACTGCTGTTCAGGGAGAATAGGTATGAATGACTATCAATGTATTGTTCCATCAACCTTGACTTGACATACTTGGTTAGATCTGACGCCATCAGGATGTTGGCACTGATTTGCTAGTTTGCCACTTTGTCACTTGTTTATCTTACCTGGCAAGTTCTCAAACAACAAGGTGTTCCACTTCTTTGGAATACTGTTATCTCTGATAGTGATGTCAGCTGAAGTCAGCAGATTGAATATTCATACGCAGACAAGTTTGGACAATGTCCTTTGCTTATAAGAAAAGCCTCCTTATCAGACTCACAGCTGCTTCCTTTTGATAGGTAGAACACATGTACTCCAATGATTCCAAGTTTCTTTTAAAATTTAAAACGGAGATTATTATTATTATTTCTACAGATGGGCAACATAAGAAACATTTGTCTATCTGTAGCCCCATTTGCTATGGCTTCCTATATACTGAAGGGAATGCAGAATTGAAACATGAGATATGCTTATTTTAAAAGGGATCAAAGAAAGAAGAAGTTAAAGAAACAAAATTCAATATATAGCAAAAGCATATGGAAATATAAAATTTAAGCAGCAGAGATGACTTCCCAGTTCTATAATAGAGAATGTGAACTGGATTTTTGAAAGGTATGAGTAGCTGAGCTGAAGGAGAGATCACTGAATATTTTGGTGAGCCTGACTTAAGGAGACATTAGGCTCTAGGAAGACCGAAACATGATGATATAATTTTGCTATCTGTTTTTGTGATTGGTCATGCTAAAGACCTGACAGAGAATATGAAGCCAGCCTAGCGACAATTGGAGGATAAGGCAGGTTGAAGTTTTTCTGGCTCCAAAATCTGCTAGTTAAAAATAATATCACAGAACCCACGAGGAAGAAGCAAAACTCTAGAGATAGAAAACATAATTCCACAGAATGCAATTTGTAAAATCCTAGTCTGGAAGATTAGAAATCCAGCTGCAAAGTAAAAACTCACCATTCTGCACCATTTTTATCCCACATGCTCATTGTATGCTAGTTTCATGAATGATGTTCATAATTCCAAAATAGGATAGGTTATGCTTTTAATCTATTCTGAGGTTACTGGAGAAAAGTTTGTAAAAGGAATAAATATAACCTTAAAAATTAAAACAAAAATAAATATAACTTTAAAATACTTCTTTGTATATATTCCCATAATCTGATGTTTAAGAAAACTCCATATTTTTTCCAATGCAGAGTCCTTTATATCCAGTGACACCCTTTAAATCAAGGTATTTTGTGACATAAAAATAAGTATCTGTAGCTGATGCTGAGAAATTATCCTGGAAGAGACTGGTTGGGCAGTTCAACAAATGAATCGGAAGAAGGGCCTGCAGAGCACATGCTTTGAGCATTTCTGTCATTTTCAGAAAGGACTACCCAAAACTTTGAAAAACTCCAGCTACACTGTGCCAAAAGCCAATGATCTGACTCAACAGAAATCTGTTTTCCTAGTTTTAAGACGGTAATGTATAGTTATATATATTTGGTTATTGCTATTGTTCTAGTATGCAATCTATTTCATTTCTCATTGTTTTCAAAAAAATACATGCATGGCCTCAATTTCTTTCTCTGTAAAATATTTACATGTATTTATGACAAATCCTATGGCATTCTAAGCCAGGAAAGTACTGCATCAAATTTGATAAGTTCTGCACAGGTTAAATATATTTATTACAAACAGATGGTGATCAGATGTATGTCTGGAGTTCTCATTTTTTTTCCAGCAATGCCCCAGTTCCACTATCAGAAGCATACATAAGAGTAAGCTGCCAAATCACGTAGGATTTTAGCCAAATATGTTATTAATATATGAAATTTGTATGCAAGACTAATAATTTAAAATGGTAAAAAAGCATTACCTCAGCTAAACATGTAACTATAGAAACATGCAGTGGACTTGGAGATTTAAATGGCAGTTCTCTGAAATATTAAATATGTAGGCAGAATCTTTTAGACATATATGTATAATTTATTTGTCTGAATTTTTGTCCTCTAGAGTTTCGTTAAAATTGTATACGTAGGTGGGTGAAAGGGAGAGACAGACTTTACATTTTGGGGTTGGAGAAATTACCTTTTGGTATTCTTCTAAAGCAAGGATAAGCAGCCATTGAGCTTGTAGAACTTCAACGGCAGTAAACTAGAATTTGTTATAAAACAATTGGTATGGAATACCACAAATGAATGAAACTCATAATAATTCACTCCTGATTATCTTAGGTTTTCTCTGTATTGATAGCAGAATTCCATCTTTGTCAAAAAGGACTATTTGAACTCTGTAAAAGATCTCTGCAGTACCAATTGGGAATAAAATGATTCATATATATAATGATGGCGTACATGTTTCATATAAATTCAGAATAGATTGTTGATTTAGCTACACCGTGAAAAGGAAAATAGTGATATAATAATCATCACCCCTATTTTCATATAGCAATCATTTTATCTCATACAAATCTTTTGCATACATTCTTTTTTCTTCCTGTGAGAATGGCTTCGTCTCAGTTGAAAATGGCATCATAAAGTCTTTACTCTTCCTCTAATATTTTAATTATTATCAACTGTTTAATTGAACTGGATTCAAACAATCAGGAAACATAAAAAGTCCAGAAATGCTCCCCAAAAGTTAGAACATGCATGAAGTAGCTAAAACCAAGTAATTGGCAGAGTCTTTCCAGGGGAGAAGAAGAGGCCAAAACTGAAATGCAAATTGCATTTCTTAAATCATATTATTATTATTTAAAAGAAGAATCAAATTCAACCAAACCTTTTGTTTTTGGACCTGAAACTGGAATTGGAGTTTGTTTAATTTGTATTCCACTTTTATTATTTTTACAAAAAACTCAAGGCAGCAAACATATCCAACACACTTTCCTTCTCTTATTTTCCCACAACAACAACCATGAAAATGAGTTAGGCTGTGAGGGAGTGTCACCCTGAACTCACTTGTCTAGTTTAATGAAAAGAAAGACATGGAATGACATGATAGCAGTGTTCCAATAGCTAAAGGGCTGCTACAAAGAAGAGGGGGTCTACGTATTCTGCAAAGCTACTGAAGGCAGAACAAGAAGCAATGGATGGAAACTAATCAAGGAGAGAACCAACCTAGAAATAAAGATAACTTTCCTGACAGTGAGAATAATTAATCATGGAATGGCTTGCCTTCCCAGGTTGTAGATACTCCAATTATTGGAGTTAAAAAAAAAAGAGTTTAGACAACTACTTTTCTGAAATGGTATAGGGCCTCCTGAGCAGGGGGTTGGACTAGAAGACCTCCAATATTCTTCCCAATAATTATTCTTCATTCTGTATTCTGTATTCAGATTGAAAGGATCTTAGGTATATTAAAATATCTCTGTCAAATGTTGAAGACTGTAACAGACAAAGCAATCTCAGTATCAAAGATATTAGCAAAAAAGCTGAGAAAAATAGCAGGACAGATTACATAATAAAGAATTTAATGATATCTTACCAGAATTACATTTGTCTGGAAAAATAAACCATGCACTTAAAATTCAAAATGCCAGTCTTACAAAGTTTAACAAACCTGGATAATATTGTAATTAAATTCCTTAATTAATTAGAGAAAAAGGTTTTCAGGAAGTTTGTAAGCTGAAAAAAACGAACTGGAGAGAGGAGAAGGTTTGTCATCCAGACATTAGCTAAGCCTTACCCCCAAAAAGTATTCGAGCCTTTTACAAAGCTCTTAATAAAAATGGGAGTGCAATATAAATAAAGATTTCCAGAAGTTAAAACCACAAAAATAGAAATAATTTAAAATATTCAAGATATGAATAAAACTTTGGCAGTTTTGAAGAAGACTCCCTTGATGTTAGTTCAAGGAACAACCTTGGAAATTAGGGCAAGTGGATACAGCTGGGAAAAGGTCACAGATGATTGAGTATTTTGACAGAATCAAAATTAAAAGGGATTAAATGAATGAACAAGTAAATAAACACATCTCTTTTGACTGCTTAGTTAAAATGTAATATTAAAATATTAGCCTGTATAAGAATTAAGCTATAAGTACATGAAATAAGTAATTTAAAATTTTAGTTTTGGAAGAGGGAAGCTGTCAATTCATATGGGAGAAGATATGAAAATAAAAATATAAGATAGTTGATTTATTAGGATAAGTCTGTTGTGTCCCGTGCCTGCAGAAGCAGGCGCAGGAAGTTGCAAGAGTCCCGGGCATTTGCAAAAGCTGCCCGGGACCAGACTGAGCGGCGCCGGCCTTGCGCGCATGCGCAAGGTGGGAAAGGACTGCCTTGTGATTGGTTGGAATTGCCCGGGGATCAGAGGGTATATATAGAGGCTTGCGCGCCTCTGGGCTTGTCGTTCGTTCGTAGATTGGAAGCAGAGAATAAAGACTTGTTAGAAATGCTTCGTCTCAAGCGCCATTATTCTCCGGACTTAACACTGGCGACGAGGATGGGATTCAGTCTATATAGCTAGGAAAGCTTGAAGACTCACCCAAAGAAGTCCGGAAGAGGAAAACGGCGTGGAAGTCAACGTTATCCTGCCAGTACGAAATCGCTGGAGGGTGCATGCGGCTGAAGAAGAAGACTCTGATCCTTGATCATGGCGAAAGTTGGGCGTTTAGCGGAATTCGACGTCTCTCACCCCGAGAGGTGGGAATCTTATGTTGCAAGAGTCGAGACTTACTTCTGCATAAACCAGATAAGGGAGGAAGGCTTAAAGGCTGCCACGATGTGCGTTTGTGGGCAAGACGCCTTTGAGATCGTCGAGAACCTAATCGCCCCGGCCTCACTGGAAATGGTGTCATACTCCGATCTGAAGAAAGTTTTAAAGGAACACTTCCAGCCCAAGCAATCTGTCATGGCTTGGAGGCACACATTTCAACAGAGGGATCAGCGAGCTGGGGAATCAGCAAAAGAATACATTGCAGCTTTGAGAAGAGCAGCTAAACCGTGTAATTTCAAGGACTTAGAGGAAAGACTGCGTGATCGTTTTGTGTGCGGACTGTGGAACAGAGACTTACAGCAGAAGCTGTTCGCTAAGGAAGATGTCTCTTTCCAAGATGCTCTGCGAGAGGTTTCAGCAGAAGAATCTGCAAGTGGAGTGGTCAAGAATTTGCGGCCCACTCGAAGCGCTCCAGTGACTGCAACCATCCACAAGGAGGTGGACAAGCGGTACCAAGCAGCTGGGAGGAGGTCCAAAGATCGTCAGGACAAGGGCCCAGCTGAGGTTCGTTGCTTCAGATGCGGGGGTCGCCACAAGCGAGCGGAATGTCGGTTCCGTTCCGCCATTTGCCGAGCGTGCGGGAAGAAAGGTCACATCGCTGCGGTCTGCCTGGGTCGACAGAAGGAGTTTCTACAAAACAACATGATTCGCCACGCTACCGTGGCTCCTTTACACCCTTCTACCAAAGGTGGTGTCCATGTTGGGCGCAGCATTATTTTATCTAGGGGGGAGGGGTGTTGTGTCCCGTGCCTGCAGAAGCAGGCGCAGGAAGTTGCAAGACTCCCGGGCATTTGCAAAAGCTGCCCGAGACCAGACTGAGCGGTGCCGGCCTTGCGCGCATGCGCAAGGCGGGAAAGGACTGCCTTGTGATTGGTTGGAATTGCCCGGGGATCGGAGGGTATATATAGAGGCTTTGCGCGCCTCTGGGCTTGTCGTTCATTCGTAGATTGGAAGCAGAGAATAAAGACTTGTTAGAAATGCTTCGTCTCAAGCGCCATTATTCTCCGGACTTAACAAAGTCATTGTTTTGTTGTACGGGGAGGAGGCTAAGAAATTAAGAATGATCCCTTTTGAACTACAGGTTCACTGTTAGTCTAAGTTTGAATGGGATGAATTGGAAAGGCTTAAATAGGTAAGGAAACATGGGTGACCAGAAATATAGGGACAATCAGAAGGAAGGAAATGTGCTTCAGATAGAATTGTGAGTATATCAAGTGTAGGATTTTCAGTAGGGAAAAACACAAAGAAACATAACAAAGGATTTATACTAATAAATCCATTTTATAGGATGCAAGATATTAAATATACTAGAATGTATATTTCTTATTTATTCTTTTAAAATTATGACAGAGAAACAAAAAAACCCACAAAGAAAAAAATGCATTGCCAAAGGGGAAAAAAGTGTTATCCTTATTTCATAGAAATTTTCTAAACAAAGAATTTATTTCTCATCGGTATATTGAACATTTGATTATGGAAGCAGAAAGGGAGAAAACTCTTCCCACCATTGATTTATCCTTCCTTACCGCAAAACCACTAATTTGAAAGTCCTTTTTACCCAATATAGGTAACACACTTTAAGTCAATTTAAACAATGTCCCTGTTGTGATTGGATAATGAATTTATATGTCATTATAAAAGGAAATGCCTCTTTTACCTAATTTGGGTTAATTTACCCATGTTAGGGAAGCATTGATTTATCTGAAAGATCAAATTGTGGAATTGTAAAGTTGTTAAAAACACGGAGAAAAGAGAAAGCTTGAATATTTATATTTATATATTCTTCTATGTGTGCATGACCTGCTTAAAATTGTTTTTAGAATAATTTCTCTTAGAATATTACTCTTTGGAAATACTACAATATTCACATTCTGGAAAAATAATCTAATTTTATAACTATGTTTTTATAAGTTCCCATTCATAATTTTTTCGATGACTTACTGGTTATACATGTTTTCTATGATGTTGCGTTGGTCCATTAAGATAAAGCACCGAGAGCAATCCTATTCATCTAGGTTTTGCTAAAAACCATTTGTCTGTTTTTGCAGGCAGAAATCCAGCAATTTTGAAATTGGATTAGGTGATATTTCAGGAAACACATTCTCTAGATTATTATTTTCTAAGGCACTTATGACCTTAAAATAACCCATCAAATCTTTTGAATATGCCTTGCAGAATTCTGTCCATAGTTTCCCAATTATTTGCTTTCTGTCTTTTTCAGATGTCTCCCATCTCTTAAGTGTTCAGTGACAGCCCATAGCCTCCATAGAGTAGAAATTTCACCATAATCCACCTTTATCCATTAACAGACACTCAATCACTAAAGTGCTTACCAGACTAAACATATTTATCCAACTGAATCACACTTTACAATGCCAAGCTGCCAATCAGGCCTTGGCTATTAGCAAGAAACTACTTTAAAGTGGGGAGCTGGATTGGCTATTTGTGCTGTGAAGGGTGCGCATTACTTTTCCAGCAAACCACTAAACCAAATTAACCTAGCTGTATCCTCATCAAAGGAATCAGATATCCTGTTGTGAAAATAGAAAGCTTGGCCGGATCATCTTTGATGGCCGATAGCATGACAGAAAGACAGACAACTCAGGCTACAAATTTGATTATCCCAGATATGTATCACTTCTGCTTTTCTGATTCAGACTTCCAATTGGAAGTTTTGTTCCTCTTAAAATCAGTTTTCTTCCACCATCTCTCTTTTTCTCCTTCTTTCATTTTCCCTCTCTTAAAGGATTATTTGGGTAATTCAAGCAGGCTTCCATTTTCCAAGGTTATTAGCATAATTGCAATAAGTGCTGTACTTATTGACCGAGGCTCCTTTAATTCTAATTGCTCTTTTTCAGAGCAATTATGTTGTAAAATGGCCTGCATTAGCCAAAATAATAAAAAGAGAAAGAAATCCAAGAGACACAAATGTGGTAGTAATAATAATTCTTTTTATTAGCTAGCAAAGAGAAAGAGAGCAAAGTTCTTTAAAAAAAACACAACTTCAAAGTTCTGATGGGTGAGAATAGGGCTAGGTGGGCAGGGGAGCCCAGAATTGAAGAAACTTATCTACATTACAATCCTTTGATTAACCTTAGACAAACCAAAACTACTCAACTCTCCTCCCCTTTTTTCTTGAACAAAGAGAAGAGGCTAAATAGCTGCACAGTGGAGCTTAAACATCATGGTCAGCAAGGCTTAAAATGGACTGTATGTTTGCATTGTGAAGTCTTAATAGTTTCAGACCTACCGATATTAGGCCCATTTAAATAACACTCACTTTCAAGTAAGCTTGACAGTAATACTGCCTGAAAGTGAGATTTTATTGTGCGAAAGCATCTGCAGAAATACCCTGAAATTAATCAAGGGGTTCCTTTAAGATACACACGATTTTAGTCAGGTGACAGAAAGGTATTTTTAGAGGCTGTCTTGCTTAGCATAAATAAGCAAAAGTACTACACCACAGCTAGCTTCTATACAAAATTTTACAAAAAGTTCTACCTTTTAAACAAGAAAAGTCAGTTGAAATTAAAGTTAATTTCCAATCTAAAACAAAATAAATAAAGGTCTCCCTTCATATGACCTACAACATATTCCATATTTTCAAACTTCACAGCAGACTTTCTCACTGAGCACAGGAAATATTTAAAGCACACAAGGAGTTGTCATCTTGCAGAAAAGCAACTATGAGCAAACACAGCAAGAGTTATGAAGAGAAATCCCACTAGCTGGACAAAAGATAAACATTTGTGATTTACTCAAAGACTAAAATTGTGAAATCAACATGAGAATGATATAAAATTAATATCATTCTAATAAAATTAATAGGGAGAGAGAGAGAAACAGAGAGAGATCAGTCTGTTTATTAAACATTACAAATTAGTCTTTAGGTTACAATTATTCATTCAGCAACTGCTCAAATTTATGATGGCACTGAACAATGAGGGTCCTTCATTGAAGGTCCTTGATAGTTTCAGCTGTTGCAATATCCTGTGGTCAAAGCACTGTGATTTGAAATATTTCTGTTGGCTTCAGTGGGGAAGCTAGCAGAAAGTCAAAAGTCCTGGTCATGTGAGACTTTCACAGCCCACCCACTACTCAGTTAACAACAGATCTACGGGGATTGCCATCACCAAGTGATGCATTCATGTGACATCATGCTTTATTCCGTGTTTACAAATTTTATTAGCTTATCAAAATATAAAATAGAAAGGAAAATAAAAAGTACTGGAAAACTAGGGGAAGGAAAAGGGGAAGAAGAGAAGATGTGTGGTAGAAAGAAAAAAAGAAAAAAAAGCACTGAGGTTGTAATGTTATTATATTCTATTGGGCTAAAGGAGTTGGAAGTCAACATGACATTATGCTTTATGATGGCCACTAAGGATTGGCAAAATAGTAGGAAGAAAGTTTGTTGGATGTGCTCACTTCACTAAGTTACGTATTTATAAAAATAATAAAGGTGGGATAAAAATAAATAAGTAAATAAATATTTCTGATCCCAACAGTTATCAAATCCATAGTGCTGCAAAATGCAATCCAATTCAAACTATTTTGTTTTTCTAAAAAGAAAGGACCAGATGTTTGTTGGTCACACTAATTTTCTGTGTGAAGGAAATTTGACTGCTAACCTAAAACAAAATATTTAAGAAAGATGTTAAAATAAATAAAGACTTGGAACACATACTATTGTATATGATCAGGCAGGAAACCCTATACCATTTCAGAAAAATAATTGTCCAATCTCTTCTTAAAAATGTCCAGTGTTGGAGTACCCACATTTTCTGGAGGCAAGTTGTTCCACTGATTAATTGTTCTATCCGTCAGGAAATTTCTCCTTAGTTCTATGTTGTTTCTCTCCTTGATTAGTTTCCATCCATTGTTTCTTGTCCTGCCTTCTGGTGTTTGGAGAATAGCCTGACTCCCTCTTCTTTGTGGCACCCCCTGAGATATTGGAACACTGCTATCATGTCATCCCCTAGTCCTTCTTTTCATTAAACTAGACATACCCAATTCCAACAACCGTTCTTTATATGCTTTAGCCTCCAGATCCCCACTTTTGAATTATATCCAACAGTGACTTTTTTAGGTTTTCCCTTCCTCTCAACCCATTCTTCTATTCTAACCCCCTGATTTTCTTCCATTTTATTTTGTTGCAGTTTATTGTTAGGTGTGAGACAAAACTGTCTCAACATATTACTTTCCTACTACCTTTTTATATTCAACATACATTCATTTGTGACCTTATTTCTTCTTGTTTTATAACACAGATTTCTAAATCCCTGCCATATTTCAACTTAATTTCATTTCTCCTTGTGTTCCCTATTCTCACTTCCAAATGACAGGATAAACATAAGCACATTTTAAAATACATTCATTTTCACTTCTTTAGACAAATATCTCGTCCTTGAAATAGGCTACATAGTACTTACTGCTATTTTTTCCACATCATAAAATTTCTGCATTTGTTTTTGAAATGTGTACCTTTCCATGAAATTGTGTACCTTTCCATGAAGGAAAGCTATTCTCCAAAGCACCTGAAGGCAGGACAAGAAGCAACAGATGGAAACTAACCAAAGAGAGAAGCAACCTACAACTAAGGAGAAATTTTCTGACAGTTAGAACAATTAACCAGTGGAACAACCTGCCTCCAGAAGTGGTGAATGCTCCAACACTGGAAGTTTTTAAGAAGAGACTGGACAGCCATTTGTCCGAAATGGTGTAGGGTTTCCTGCCTGAGCAGGGGGTTGGACTAGATGACCTCCAAGGTCCCTTCCAACTTTACTACTACTACTACTACTACTACTACTACTACTATTATTATTATTATTATTATTATTACTATTAATATTATTATTATTATCCTTTGATCTAGCATTTTGCAATTGTTCAATTTTTGCTTTGTCAAACTATCTTGATCTATGATTCCTTAATTTTCATTGTATATGTTATGCATAATACAATCTATGTAAAAAATTTGCAAATTATTTGTGTTCTCGGCCAATAACACAGCATAACCTGCAAAAATTACAGATACTTTTATAACCATTACCCACACTCTTTTAATACCATCACAAACATTTAACATTCATATAGCCTAAAACACATTAAATAACCAAAGGAAAATCACATATCTTGTCTACATGGAACCATTTATTCACATGAATGCTTTAATTCCAGCATATGCTTCTTTTATCAGAAAGCAAATTTTATTCATCATCAACCAGCATTAAGTGCACAAAACATTTCATAATTCAAGATTTCACAGAAACACACACACACACACACACACACACACACTAAATTTCTTTGCCATGTTCACATGTGCCTGCATGACATCTGCCTTGCATAAAGGAGCATTTCCAAATGTTGCATATCATTATCTCTTAAATTCTTCCAATGAGAAATCTGCCAAACACATTGTCAGGTGCATGTAACAAAGCATCCCCTCTTTTTCCCCCCAGTCTTCTTTTCTTTCTTTATATATAAGGGACAAAAAACAGCATTCTTCCAATTGTCAGGGATAGATTTTGCACAAATATTAAATAACTTGCACAGACACTTCATACGTGAACCAAATCCAGATTTTAATATTTTTTCTATGATACCAGTAACACGTCCAACCTTTCCATTTTTCAACATTCTGTCAGCATTTTTTAATCTGGAGCTTAATATATGCAGCATTTCAGTAGCTATCATCATATTGCTGTGACTTTCATATAAGCCTTTAAAATACACTTTCCAGCATACATGCTAGATAATTTCATTTCTTTTGTTCTTATTTCCATTCACTCTGTTGGAGATTTCTTGTTTGTTTTTCCTTTTTGCCTACTTTCAAAACATAAAGATAAAATATGCTTGTTTTCACGAAAATTGCTCTTTGCTTCTTTTGATCTTAACTATTTCTCGGTTTCTTTAGTTTTGTCCTTTGCATCTATATTTTTATTTTTTTATGCATTGTGCAGTACCTTCCCCTTTACTCCTTTTTAATTCCAAATCTTAATCTTTACATACTGAATCACCAGGTAGGTCCTCAAAAAGTGGCTTCTGTCTGTCCATTGTGTCCATTCAGTTAAAGATTTTATATAAAGCTTCTATTAAGGCAATGAATTAGGATACTAGCTTTAAATGTGTTCTTATTACATACAGCATTCCCTGTCAATGGTTAGTTTAAACAATTTTGATTATTATGTCACAGTTCAGATTTACCCCAAATATAGTTGTATTATTCTAAGTGAGTCACAATTTTTAATTTAAAAACTCCCTTGCCAGCCAACTATTTGTCCCACCAATCAGGAAGTATATAGGTAGTCCTCGACTTATGACAGTTCACTCTGTGACCGTTTGAAGTTACAACAGCACTGAAAAGAGTGACTTATGACTATTGCAGCATCAGCATGGGCACATGATTAAAATTCAGACGCTTGGCAACTGACTCATCTTTATGATTGTTGCAGTGTCCTGGGGTCACCTTTTGCGTCCTTCTGACAAACAAAGTCAACGGGGAAGCCAAATTCACTTAATCACTGCATTACTAACTTAACAACTGCAGTGATTCACTTAACAATTGTGGCAAAAAGGTTGTAAAATGAAGCAAAATTCACTTAACAACTCGATTAGCAACAGAAATTTTGGGCTCAATTGTGATTGTAAGTTGAGAGCCACCTGTATATGATTTGCTAAAAAAAAGTAAGTTCACAATATGCAGCTTAACTTAAAGTGAGTCTATGATACATTTATATTAGCTGTTTCAAACAACTTTATTCCAAAATGAGTTTTAAACATTCTTATAAGGACATAACATGTGAATAAAATACCTCTTAGAAACATCTGTACCATAATCAGAAAAGCTGAGTTAATTAAAATTCCTTGTGAATTGGTCTACATTGGCTTACATGCTGGGCTGTGTTTACTACAATGTAATAGGTATTGAATTATGGAATGGACTTTGGAAAACACTACATTCATGAGTAGAATGTTTATGCTGTTTTCAAAAACAAATTTTTGACAGGTCATGAGTTGTGTGTACAAAGAGCGTGCTGAATGGCACAATGTCAGGAATTGATGGGCCAGTGATACAAATGGTAAGAGAGCATTTTTAGAAAAGGGTCCTGGGGTATTTTGAGGCATTGTTTAATTTTGTTTTAAAATGCTGAAACAAATAAGCAATTAAAAACAGTGGTATTACTAGGACTATTTCAAATTTAGGCAGAACATAATGCAAACATTATTAAACTATAGTCTGATACTTTCATATGTTTCTAACTCTGAAATCTGGCATTTATAGCTCAATTCTTGGAGGGCACCAGATTTGGACAGTTGCCTTAATCATTTTTCTTATTAAATTAACAAAGATAACTTCATTCTTTATTTTGCTATTTTTGTGTTATGGACTATTATATAATATTTATTTGTTTTTTTTGCAAATACAATTTGCTTTTAGACTTTGCAATTTGCAATTAGCAAGAAAATGGAAATCTTCATATCACTAGAGAGTTTTGGCAGAAAGAGTGAGAAGATATTGAATAACATTTTGGAACCATTAATATGAAAATGAAAAACACACTATGAGAATATACGGTAAATATTGAACATTTCATTTTAAATGCAAACTAACATGCACAGTACAATTATAGGAGTTAAATAATACGCATATTCCAAGCATAGAATGCTTTATGGCATTGGATAGCCACCCAGCCCTTTTATTTCCTTTGGCCAGCAATTAATAATGCACGTTTTCATGCTTTGGAAATTTACAAAAAGATTACAAAGTGGAAATGCAGTGTGCATATCATTCAGATATTCTCCCAAGTGTTTGCCTCCTATAAAATAGTGAAGTCAATTTGCAAAGTTCTCTTAGGACCTTTTTGAAACCTGAATGTCTGAAGGCAGAATAATTTTTTTTACTTTTTTCTAATTATTTCTGTGTCCATGGAATTTTTTACTTTATGAAAAAAATGTGCTATCCATACAGTATTTTGAAAAACCATCCATACGGATATCAAAATTATAATATTATATTAACCAAAAATCAAAGGGAGTCCAGAGCACCATTTAAAATTAACAAAAGTATATTGGCAAAATCTTTTGAGTGGCTTTGTTTATAGTTTTTCATGTTTAATACAATTAATATAAATAAATATAAAGTTTAGAAATATAGACAATCCATTTTAAGTCACTTATCTTAATGGCTAATCCAAAACAAAGTTGCATAGTTAGTCTATTTCTACCCAAGTGATTTACAGCATTACTCTGATGATACAAATCCTATCTTCATTATTGGTATATGTTGATATGTTAGCAGGTTATTTTAAAGAGAAACTCTTTCAATCATGGGAAATTGGCCCGAATCTTTTATTTTTCATCCTGTTAGCCTTCTGTTTTTAAAATTCAGATTAACCAAATTGTAACTAGGCCTGATCTTAGTCAATCTTTGTATCCTGGCTTGTAGAAATCTTAAATAAAGTTGTTTCTTCAAAGTTTTTCTCAGAAGCTAAGAAAAAAATGTCTTACAGAAATTACTTTGTTTTGTGAATTAATTGCTTTTACTTCCAAAACATAAATCCTATGTAGAGATAACAGAATAGCAGAGTTGGAAGCAACCTTGGAAGTTTTCTAGTCCAACCCTCTACTCAAGCAAGAAACAATGTACAATTCCAGACAAGTCTTTTTTTAAAAGCCTCCATGATGGAGCACCCACAACTTCTGAAGGCAAGCTATTCCACAGGTTAATTGTTCTCACTGTTAGGAAATTTCTCCTTAGTTCTAGGTTGCTTGTCTCCTTGATTAGTTTCCATCCATTGTTTCTTGTTTTGCCTTCTGGTCCTTTGAAAAAATAGATTGACCCCCTCTCCTTAGTGGCAGCCCCTCAAATATTGGAACATTGCCATCATGTCATCCCTAGCCTTCTTTTCACTAGAGTAGACATACCCAATTCCTGTGACCATTCTTCATATATTTTAGCGTCCAGTCTCCTAATCATCTTTGTTGCTGTTTTCTGCACTCTTTCCATTTTTTTTAATAATACGGTGACCAAAGCTGGATGCAGTATTCTAAATGTGGTCTTACTAAGGCTTTATAAAGTGATACTAATACTTTACGTGATCTTGATTCTATCCCTCTGTTAATGCAGCCTAGGATTACATTGGCTGTTTTGGCTGCTGCTGCACACTGCTGGCTCAGATTTAAGATGATATCCATATCCAAGATCCTAGATCCCTCTCATAGTTACTGCTGTTGAGCAGGTTTCACTAATATGTACCTCTATATTTGGTTTTTCTTGCCTAAGTGTAAAACCTTACTTTTCTCTACATTGAATTTCATTTTGTTAGATAAGGCCCAGTGTTCAAGTCTGTCAAAATCCAACTGGATCTTGAGCCTATCTTTTGGGCTGTTAGTTATTCCTACAATTTAGTGTTGTCTGCAAATCTGATGAGTTGCTCTTCTATTCCCTAATCCAAATCATTTATGAAGATGTTGGTACTGGGTCTAAAACAGAACCTTGGAGTACCCCACTGCTTACTTCCCTCCATGTAGATGTAGTTCCCCTAAGGACTACACATTGAGTGAGGTTTGTCAGCAGTTACAAATCCATCTGATGGTGATGCTTTTCCCCACATTTTTCTAGCTTAGCAAGAAGTAGGTTGTGGTCTACTTTGTCGAATGCCTCATTGAAATCCAAGTATACTATGTCCACAGCATTTCTCTGGTCCACTAATTTAGTTACTTTATAAGATAATGAAAGGATAGTTTTAGCCTTCTGGAGGGTTATAAAGACCTGAGCCTTCCCTGAGGCATTGGGCTACAATGGGAATTGAGTTGGGAAATTTTTTGGTCTGGGGCAAGGATAATTTTGTTTTTAAGCCATGTTTTTATGGATTGTTTTAAGTTGCCTACAATCATTATATGAAATAGACAGCCATACAAGTCCATAAATAAATAAATGCTTTTCATGTTAGAGATAATTACAACAAGAAAAATGTAATTACATATGCAAATGTGGTTCATTCATATTTTACGAATAAATTAAACACAGAGCAAGAACTACTTAGTGAATGCTGGAATATTCCATGGTTGATGTACTTAAAAATAGCCAGAAGGATAAAATCAGACCTCAAAAAGAAAAAAGAAACATTAAGGGGAAAAAACCCAGAATTTGAAAAACTCATACAAACCACCAGCACATATTAGGACAATAAACTTTTACTGAGATAAGACAGAGACAGAACAAACAAAAAATTGTATGCTAAACTAGATGCTAAACTTTAAAGAAACAGTTACAATACAAAAATGTAAAGAATTATAAACTAAAACTATAATATTTACACCATATTATAATGTAAAGGAAAATTGGCACAAAATGTTTTACAGATAGTGCTCCACTCTGTCAGTAATATCTAAGATAGACAAACTAAATAGCAATAAATGTTGCAAATGGCATGAAAATGAATAAATATTTTACCACATGTGATAAACATTTTAAAAAAACTTGAAACACTTTGTATAATGCAGAAAATCTGGAATTGAAGTTGAAGTTAAACTTTACGTTTAATTGCTAGTGATTTGTGAATCAGTTATGCAATTGCAAGTTTTTTAAAGAAATGATAATAGACATATCAGAAGAATGGAAGGAGAGAGATAGGGTGGTTTGAATCTTTCATTAGTGGAAATTAATGCATTCAATTAATTTTAAAATTCTAAATAGAACTCAGAATTTAGATTTAAAAACTAACTCTGAATAGTTTCTTCTTCCCATAGAATTGCTCTGCAAAAATCAGCTTAAAAAGAGCTATGCAAACAAAATTGTTGATAGATATATGGTAGCAGCCATCTTGATATCAGTTGTAATAAAAGCTGAAAAAGATTTGATTGTTGCGTGTAATCTTTGTCACAGTGAAAATTGCAAATTGGAAAATAGTAATAAGACTTCATCTTCTCCAGTTCCTTATCCTTGATGTAGCTATTCTAGCAGCCATATTCAAACCCTTCTTGTGTCTTTCTCCTCACTTTATGTTGTTTATTTGATTTAAGTAAACAAAATGAAGTGGAGAGAGAGAGGAGGAAGAAGAGAAATACAGAATGCACTACAAGTGTTATATTAAATATGCAAAGTATTGGGACATGGAATTACATAAAATGTAAACATGTTGAAATATATCATACATTTCTGTTGTAAATGATGTTTCCTTATTCATTGTAAAATACAAATAAATCTATTGTTTTGTTATTTTTCCTAGATGCCATCTGGTTCATGTATTCCTTGAACTATTTATATCCCAGGAATTTTTTTTAGAATGTAGAAAGAAGAATAGTTATGGTAGAAAAGAGAGTGGGCTTTGTGCACTAGGGAAATTTTTTAATTCATACTTGCATGCAGATTTCACTTAAATCAGGTAGGTATCTGAGTAATACATGGCTTTAAATTTGATTTACAGTTTGATATGCTATCAAGTATTGTGCTAATCTTTTTCGTTACTAACTCACAGCTTGGGTAAATGCAAATCTTGTGCATATTTCATGAAATAAAACAATTCATCCTTCATCCAAACACTTTCTTGAATCACATATATAGCTTTCATTCACTGCATATCAGTGCTTGAATGCATATGCCATCAGCTTACATAATCATCAAAGAAAATCCATTCATGAATAAAATCTTGGAATACTTTCTAAAACATCCAAGTGAATATTACCTCTTTAATGCTTTCATTTTTGTTGAAATAACCACATTTGTTTTTTTTGCAACACAGTCAAATATGCTAAATTCATATATTTTATGGGAAGAGGACTATACAGTGAGATTTTTCTAGCCAAATCAGTTGTTAGTCTTATGATTTTTTTCTCCATCCACCTCATAGTTTTTAGGAAATAGAATCAAGTAATTCAGCAAATATGTTGCATAACTCATGGTGGTTAGTGAAGTTCTAAAAATATTACTCAAATACTGGGCATTGGGGAACAAGAATTCATTTGCTATCCAACCCAACATTATGAAAAAGTTTTTACACAATAATTTGTCAAGTGAAGTGAGAAACCAAAATCTAAATCAATATTAAAATGTTTACTTATGAAATCAAAGATACAAAATCAGAATATCTGGCGAAGAATTCAAAGACACCAAGTAATTTGGTTGGGAAAGATGAAGGAGACAGTCAGGAAATAGAAAGTTAGTGTAATCACAAACGTCTGTTATCTAAATCCTATAGCCTCACCTGAAATAAAAAGATGCAATAGGACTAGAAGACAAAAACAAAAAATATTCCACATATGGAGAAGATAAAAGTCACTGACTCTTTTTACAGAGGTGTAGGGTGAAGGATATGATAAAGCTGAATAAAATTGTGAATGATTTAGAGTAAGCGAATGGGAAACAGCTGCTTGTCCAGTGTCATATGACAATAAATAAGATATATCTAGTACATATATTATTGTCAAGTAACACAAGAAGATTTTACCAGCACATACTGACCAAAGCAACTCAGTACTTTAAAGAAGTATTTAGAGTGAAGATCCATACTATTAGATCAGTGCTTTGGGAAATACAAAACAAAACAATTCCTTCTCAAGTTCTGTATGTAAAAGCCATTGAGACTAGTAATTAAACCTTCTTTCCTCAATAGAAATGGAATAGAATTCTGTACTACCTCTAAAAATAGTTGTTTATCTAGAGTGTAGTTGGGTTTTGTTAAGTCCGGAGAATAATGGCGCTTGAGACGAAGCATTTCTAACAAGTCTTTATTCTCTGCTTCCAATCCACGAACAACCCGAGCAGAGGCACGCAGGCCTCTATTTATACCTTCTGATCCCCGGGCAAATCCAACCAATCACAAGGCGGTCTTTTCCCGCCTTGCGCATGCGCGCAAGGCCGGCGCCACTCGGTCTGGTCCCGGGCAGCTTTTGCAAATGCCCGGGACTCTTGCAACGTCCCGAGCCTGCTTTTGCAGGCTCAGGACACAACACCCCTCCCCCCTAGATGAAATAATATGGCGCCCACATGGACGCCATCATAGTGATGGTTATATAATTAACTGTTGAGTTAAAGTCACACAGTGTGTGGACTGTTCCGTCGTACAGAGACTCAATGGCCCCAACATCGTTTACATAGAGTCAACCAGCCAGGACCTCTAGTTCAGTTATTGCAATTAACATGCTCACCTTACGTAATCTGCAAGGTATTTGGGAGGGCCCTTGACCCTGAGCGACCTTCTTGGACCTGGGGAACTTGTAGTGTTTTCCCCGTTGCTTCCCACACTAGGTGAATTGCCCTGTGGTAGTCTTGTGACTTCTGTTTGACTTTCCTGCCCGTCTCCTAGGCTTGAGAAGTCAGAACTCTGTTGATCGCTATACCTGGTTGACCTACCACCTCTGGAGTTTTCCAACCCCTCTGAACTCATCTCCGTGTTTCCTGACAGAGTGTGGTTTTCCTGGCTCCTTCCTATAGTGTTAGGGTCTAGGGATGCCTCCCTGTTAGCCCTTATGCGTGGGGACATCCTTCTATGAGCCATTTCAGCAAAGGACGTGTTCCCCCTCTGTTTTGCCTGCTCTCTTGCATGTTGTGAGTTGTGAGTATGCTCCCAGTTATTCTCCGTGTCTGGAGTATTGTTTGTGAGGTGTGGATAGTTAGTATACCTCCGGTGGGACTCCCAGGCTGGAGTGTGTGGGGGGGTGTCTGTGTGCCCCCGTCCCCATGAATTGCTACCTGAATCTCCTGTGGAACTTGGGTGTTGAGTGCCCGTGTCGTTCCCCACAACCATTGTTGGCAGCAGATTCTGATTCCCAGAATGCATTCCCCATTCCTCCTCCCCCCCTAGAGGAGACTGAGGAGGAACCCCAGGCGAGTCCCACCTCCCACGTAGTTGACCAATGTGGCGGCCGTCTTCCAGGGACACCTCGTAGGACAGAGGCCCCGAGACTTTGCAAACCACAGCCGGGACCCAGAGGTGTCCAGACCCGTAGTTCCTGGCCCAGACAGGATCGCCTTCACGCAGGACCCGTGATGGGTGTGGCTGAGACACCTGTGAAGCTACACACTCCGGATGCAGCCTGTCCAATTTAGTCACGAGCCGACGACCCCAACGGAGTTCGGCCGGGCACTTACCCGTGGCAGTGCATGGGCTAGAAGAAAGTCAGCCAACCTGTGATGCCAATTGCCATAAGTCATCTTCTTGAGGGCGTCCTTGGCGATGTGGACCATCCGTTCAGCCAGACCGTTGGTGGAAGGATGGAAAGGAGCCGAAGCAGCGTGGTGGATCATGTTGGCCTGTAGAAATCCCTGAAACGCAGTAGAAGTAAATTGAGGACCGTTATCTGACACCAGAACATCTGGCAACCCGTGTGCAGCAAAAATGTTTCTCAACACTTGAATAGACTTGGCAGCTGTAGTAGAAGACACAGGCACGACCTCCAGCCACTTGGAATGGCTATCAACAACAACCAGGAAGAATTGTCCCTGAAAGAGCCCAGCGTAATCTATATGTATTCTAGACCATGGGGTGTGTGTTTCCTCCCACCTGTGCACAGGGGCCTGGGGCATTTCAGGTCTGGACTGCAGGCATGCATGACACCCATGTACCTGGGCCTCGATGGCCCGATCAGTGCCAGGCCACCACAGGTGGCTGTGCGCAAGCACCTTCATCCTGACGATTCCAGGGTGGCCCTCATGTAATGAAATCAAGATTCTAGCCCTCAAGGAGGCCGGGATCACAACTCTCGATCCCCACAGGAGGCAGCCATTGAAAGTGGACAACTCGTGCCTCTTGACCCAAAAACGTTGAAAATCCTCTGCAGGGCACCTGTCAGGCCAACCTGACAGGACCCATGACAGCACGCGTTTGAGCGTGTGGTCAGTGGCAGTTTCAGCAGCCACATCCCTAGCATTGA
>NW_015386636.1:505227-560509 GCF_001527695.2 Protobothrops mucrosquamatus | reverse complement strand
CCCGAGCAGAGGCACGCAGGCCTCTATTTATACCTTCTGATCCCCGGGCAAATCCAACCAATCACAAGGCGGTCTTTTCCCGCCTTGCGCATGCGCGCAAGGCCGGCGCCACTCAGTCTGGTCCCGGGCAGCTTTTGCAAATGCCCGGGACTCTTGCAACGTCCCGAGCCTGCTTTTGCAGGCTCAGGACACAACAGGTTTACTTCTTTTATTTATTTATTTTAACATCTGTCACCTTAGATAGTCATTTCATTCTGTTAATGGACAGGACTGACTCTGGATTTTATATTAATTTTTAATGCTAACACATTACATATGTTAGTGTAATGTAGCACATGCAGTCTCTTAGGAATCTCCCGTAGTTATCAATAAATTGTATAAATATAGTTATTTGTTTGTTTATCTGTGTCAGAAGTGTCACAATTAAAATAAGGCATATTATATGACATAAAATTTAAAATATAAAATACAAGATTAAAATACATACAGATTAAACATATTTGCTCAGAAACTTGCAACATTAATTGTGTTCTGTTATGCTGCCATGAAGGCTTCAAGTGTGCACTGATTGGGACACAAAGGGCAGGTATACATATGTATTGTTATTTGCATGTCACCACAATTGCAAAGGACAGAAGCCACCGGATAGCCCTATTTGTTCAGAGTGTCCCTGGATCCTGTTGTACCCATGAAGAATATATTCACTGGTTCATGAACTGTAAATAATGTCACTTGTCTATCCATAATTGAATTAAAATTAAATCAAAATATAAATTAACCCAAATGTATGTTTTTCCCTGACTCTATAAATATTTGGAACATATTACCGTCAATATATCAGTTAAATTGCTCAAAAAGGTATTTAATATATATCTAATAAATAAAATAAATAAATAAAAAATAGAAATAATAAGAACAGTGTGTACAACATCAGCATTCGTGGATCTCCTAAAAATCTTTAACAGTTGGAAGATAGATACGAATGATAGCCTTTAACTCTTCTTCTATCATTTGGTATAGATTACTGGTGGAATGCTGGAATTTTCAGATATAGCCTCTAGAGGTTTCATATATTTAGTATATATGGATATGTTTTCTATATTTAATAACCTGGTATATTATAACATTGATGGCATGGCACAAATTCAAACATTTAAACAATATTATATTGAACCTATTAAACTGCAAACATTAAGACTATCTTCTATACTAGACTGGGAAATAGCTCATTGTGTTAAGGAGACTATATAAACTTCACATTATTTATGAGGTATATTGTTCTAGATTTTCATATGAATCTGTTCAGAAGTGAGCATGGAGTTGCTACAGGCATTGATTTTATACATACCTCTTCCTTTGCTGTAACTTTAATGCTAGTCAATCTCTACATTCAAGGCTTTCAATTCATTTAAGATTTCTTCTCAATTCTAGAAGAATCTGAAAAAGCTTTCTGAATCTGTGAGCATTAATTTCATTTGGTTTTGCAAACAGCCTGTACTTTTTATTTCAGAAGTTTATTACTACTTGAATTAAAGTTTCCAGTTAGCTTCAGTACATGTTACCATTATTCTACCTTACTGTCACTTTTGTATGATGGATATTTGTAATTTATTACTGCAGCAGTATAACTGGACATTATCACTACAGTGTACACATTCAGTGTTATTCCCTTTTGTAATGGATCTGGGGTTTAATATTTCCCCAAATATAAAGTTTAGGGAATAAAGTGCAGCCATTTGATAGTCTTTTGGTCATGCTATCTCAAATCATTACCTATCCTTGTTCTGTCCCATATTTCTGTCCCATATTCTGCTTTCTCTCCAAAGCTGATGAGAAGGACATACAATATTATCTATACAGTCATGTATTTAGACTTCTCATTCAAGCTCAAAACTTGAAAAAGGTATATACTGTGAATCAGCTAGCTTTTTTGTAAGAATAATTATCTTCAATTCTATCATATTGTTGTTTTCAACTAACTTGTTGAAAATATATGTTTCTGTGTTTATGTTGAATGGAGAAAATCAATACTACTTACACATGTAAGCAGACATTTCAGCTCAAGTAATGGAGAAATTATGTGGAACATTTTATTGTTATGAGGGAAAACAAAGAATATTCATAAATAATCTGTTCTTTCACAGATGCCTTTGCCTTTTGCCATGGTATTGAACAAAAAAAAAATCAAAATTCCAGAAGAAATGCGTTATTGTAAGCATGAAACCAAGATTTGGACTCTATTTAGCTTCCTTTCCAAATCAAGTAATTAATGCTCTCTTTCTTGCTGCATTTAAGAAATGTGAAATAAGCCAACCATATAGTAAAATTATTCTAAGAGTTTTCAATTTTCCTTCCCCTATGCCCATCTTTTTTTTATTTTTTGATACTGGCGCAATTAAAAACAGGACTAATTGTTTCAAACAACAGAAGAATTCAAAACATATTTAGAGTCAAGACACATATCCAATCAATGGATAGCAAAAGGAATTGTACTGTGGGGTTCTGATTAAATTAGTTATATTTAAAAATTGACATACTGAGCAAATACACATAAAGGTAAAGACTATGTGGACTTATGACCACAATGGGGACCAGAATCTCGGTCATTGAGCAAAGCACAATTAAGCAAAATGTTACATGACTGCTTTGCTTAATGACCACAATCCCAGCACTTCCAGCTGCAGCTGTTCTCATGGAAATCCTCCCTGCCAAAATCCAAGCAGAATTTTTAGCTTCCAAGTGAAGTGCATCGCCTGCACCAGGCCTCCTAAGGCCTCCCTATCACCCTGAGGCACCCAGCACTCCTTACCTTATCATACTGCCTCTCCACTCTGTTGGTAGAAATCCTGGTTGCAGGTAGGATTTTAAGTGCCAAAATACAGAGGCAGCAGTAAGGTAAGGAACACAGGGTGTCTCAGGGGGTGGGGGAGGTCCTGGGAGTCTATGGCAGATAGTACCTGCAAGTGCTCTGGGGCTGAAAATCCAAGGCAAAAATCCTATCAAAATTCAGGCAGAAAGTATTGGCTTTCTAGGAAAGTTGGCAGACAGTATTGAAAATGGCAATAACATGATTGCGGGATGCTTGGCAATCAGTTATAAGTATGAATGGTTGCCAAGTGCCCAGGTTATAATCATGTGACCATATGTAGTACAGAAGTGTTTTATAGGCTGAACAAACTGATTTTGAATTAAGAAATTTCTCTGCATTTGGGAGTTGGATGGTATATAAACATAATATATCATATCGTATCGTAATGTAATATAACATAACATAACAACACCGCACTATATAATATAATTAATATTATGACGTCATTTCTATTATTATGCTTTGAAAATGACTCTAAGGTCACTTATGGCTTTTACACCATAACATGCTTTGGATTGAGTATCTTTTATAAATGCTACTTTTAGAGGTATACTGGCTACGATAAGCTGCCTGTGATATGTCCTGTGATGGTAGGCAATTCATGAGATGTCCAGATGTCCCTTCTATTTATTATTGCCTGTTCACCGCCCTGAGTCCCGTAAGGAAGATAGGGCAGTATACAAATCTAAATAAACATAAACATAAACATAATGTAATTCAGAAATTCTAGGATTGCACCTTCCAAAATTTCCAGTCTCCTGGACTAGCTAAGCTTTCTGACAGTTGCAATCGCATCTTATCTGGAGGGTACCATGTTGAAGAAGGCTTTTTTTGTGATAAGATTAGAGAATGGAGATGGTCTTTGATGTTATTTATGACCTTTACTATTTCCACATCTTCATAAGGATTGTGTTTCTCTTAGTGGTTTTTCATGTCTTGGGGAGCCTTAAACGTGCACACAAACACTCAACAGGGGAAATAAAAGATACTGTACGTGACCTTATGGGTGATTACTAACATTCTGTGCTATTCTGTTAACATGTTACCATGTTTTATCTCTAAAAATAAAATGCTTCTGATGTTATGGTACCTCAGTCTGAATATACATCTGCCTCAATATTACTTTAAAGTATTGCCATTAATACAGATTGTCTGTAGTACAATGCCTTGAAAGGCCTATATATTAGCCAGAGCAAAATAAAAGAGGTGCTAGTGAACATATGTAATACATTTATATATTGAAAATTAAATTTTATATTGCTAGCAGTTCAGGGCTGAAGAATTGTGGTTACCACCACACGGCACTAAAAGGTTAGACTTTTCTGTATTTCTTGATGTCATCCAGGGTTTGTCTGGATATCTGCAAACAATATGTGGTGGTCATAGATAGTTTTATGATTCACATTTTCATTGATCCTAAAGAGCATAATATTGGTTCCATTAGAATAACAAAGATGCAATAATAATAATAATAATAATGATGATGATGATGATGATGATGATGATAATGATGATGATGACAGACTTTATCTACCAAGGCAAATAGGTGGGCGTGGAATGTTGCAGGTACATCAGATGGTTGAAGAAGAAAAAATGGCTTTGGAAGAATATCTGCTGGACAGTGATGAAGATGCACTGAAATTAGTATATTAGGAAGGCTTACTGATTACTGGAGAGACAAAAATGGCCTACAACAAAGACCAAATGAAGAACAGAATAGAGGCATGGGAAGACAAAGCACTACATGGCCAGTACATTAAAAAATAGCTGAGAAAGCAGATAATAACAAGACCTGGCAATGGCTAAGAGCAGGAAAATTGAAGAAAGAACTGAGGGACTAATTCTGGCTGCACAAGATCAAGCCTTAAGGACAAATGCATATAAAGTCAAAATTGAGAAGGCAGCAACAGACAGTAAGTGCCGCCTATGCAAAGAAGCTGAAGAAACAGTGGACCACCTGGTAAGCTGCTGCAAGAAGATTGCACAGACTGACTACAAGCAGCGGCATGACAAAGTAGCAACAATGGTGCATTGGAAGATCTGCAAGAAATATCATTTGCCTGTAAACAAGAACTGGTTGGATCATAAAATAGAGAAAGTCATAGAAAATGAAAAAGTAAACTGCGCTGGGACTTCAGAATTCAAACAGACAAGCACCTGCAACATAACATCCCTGACTTAACAATTGTCAATAAGAAAGACCAAAAAGTCTGGATAGTGGATGTGGCAGGGCCTGGAGACAGCAGAATAGACAAGAAAGAACTGGAGAAGATAACAAAATACAAAGACCTACACATAGAAATAGAAAGACTATGGCAAAAGCAAGCAAGGGTAATACCAATAGTAATAGGCGCCTTGGGTGCAATCCCAAAACAACTGGAGCACCACTTGAACACCATTGGCATTGACAAATTCGCCATTAGTCAATTGCAAAAGGCGACCTTACTAGGAACTGCTTCCATCCTGAGATGATATCTGTAATACCATCAAACATCTGCCTATCCCAGGTCCTTGGTAAGGACTTGATAGTTAGACAAAATGCCAAATCCAGTCTGAATATCTGGCTGACTGTGCAATGATCAATAATAATAATAATAATAATAATAATAATAATAATAATAATAATAATAATAATAATAATAATAATAATAATAATAATAATAATAATAAAAATAATAGAGTTGGAAGGGACCCTGGAAGTCTTCTAGTCCAACCCTCTGCTCAGGCAGGAAACCCTATACCATTTCAGACAAATGGCTGCAAAGTCTCTTCTTAAAAACTTCCAGTGTTGGAGCATTCATAACTTCTGGAGGCAGGTAGTTCCACTGATTAATTGTTCTAACTGTCAGGAAATTTATCCTTAGTTCTAGGTTGCTTCTCTCTTTGATTAGTCTCTATCCATTGCTTCTTGTCCTGCCTTTAGGTGCTTTGGAGAATAGCTTGACTCCCTCTTCTTTGTGCCCTGAGATATTGGAATACTGGTATCATGTCACTCCTAGTCCTTGTCTTCATTAAACTAGACATACCCAATTCCAGCAACCGTTCTTTATATGTTTTAGCCTCCAGTCCATTGCTACTCCCAGATGAATGATTTATCCGGTGATACAACTAGAACTAATATCTGGAAATGGCTTCTCTTCTGTTCCAACTACTCCATTAAAAGGCAACATCCATCTTGGCCAAGGATACACAATCTGGCTAAAACAAATAATTTTGTTGGTTAGATGACCATATAATGAACACCAAGAGTTTGACAGGCTGGTTCTGGAAGCCCCAGTATTAACTGGCACTCTAGCCACCTAGATAAATGAAAAATCCTTTTATTTATATATTTAAACAAAACAAATCCTGGTACTATTGTTTCATAAATTTAGATTTAGCAGCAGTATACTTTTTTTCAGCAATATTTCCTTCTTTTTACTTTTTCAAAAGAAAATTTTTTTAATTGTATAATCCTAGGACTCCTATTTTTGGTGTTATTCAAGAATTTTGTTTCAATTAGCATACATGAGGTTAATGTTGTTTGTGATACATATTAATAATTATGCAGATGCATGATTTTGGATTCCTGCATAATATTTTATTGTTTTATGAAAATAAAATTAAAACATTTAATGTAATTTAATTAGAAAATTAAATCCTATAAGTGATATTCCAAAAACTTTGATATTCCAAACTTCCAAGAAATTTTCTCTTAGACTTTTCAAGCTATTATTTATTAAAATTGGTATTTGAAGTGTCTTACAGACCTGAGAAATATTCAAGATTTTAAAAGCAATAATAGATTAATTGGGTACAAAATATAATTTGACAATAACAAAAGCCAATATCAGATGGAATGTATAGATAAGAATTATATTGAATACTCTAATCAGTGAATTTTGTATGAAATCTGTTTTGCCTTTCTTTGTTAATTTTTTATTCTGATACACTTCATAAATTATATGGTTCAAGACTTTAATCTTCCTTTTATTATTTTTATCAAATGCAATATCAAGTATACCTACAGAACTATTTTCAGTGTTAATGTTGTTAAAATGTACCTTGCTCCCCTAGAAAACAGCAAGATTTGATTACACACACACATAAAGTATACATAGATATTTACATACATATGCATACACATGTCTATACACACATATATAAACATTTAGACATTACATTTATTTATACACATATATAACAACTAAAAGTTGTTTTGCTTTGACTTTGTAGCCACACTGCTAGACCTGAACTTCCAAATGGATAGCATTGCATTTGCTTGGCATGTTAGTATAGTTTCAGCACATCTTCTTTCTTTAACTCTGTTATATTCCCACTATATACATCCTATGACTCCACTTTTCCACAGACACAGTTCATAAAGGAAAGCAGACAATACTGTTTGCAAAGAACTGTTTGCAAAAAATGATAAGATAAAGACATTTTTCCTGTGGACTTGTTTTGAAGAACAAACTAATCTGCTGATAGTGATAACTTTGTGGAGTTTTCTTGCTCACTTTCCTTCATCTGTGCTTGGCTGCATGAAAACATTTAATTTATGATGGAAACTAATTCTCGTATAACTTCTTTGAGATCAGAAATTTCTAATCTGATTCATATCAGTTTGGGCAATAAAGCATAGGAAATGTAATCTTTCCTGTCTTTAACCTATAATACTGCATTTTGCAAGTCAGTTGATCTTTGCCATGGAAAAGAAAGATATGGGTATTCAATATTATTTGCAAATCAATCCCATGTGTAGAATACAAATTAGATAAATGAGATGTATCTATTTTACACAAACCTCTGAGGTTCTTTTGGTTGTATGATAATAATTCCTCCCTATTAAAAATAAATGTTTTACTTGACTGGGGTGATTTTAGACTGATTGAACACATGGCAAAGATAGAGACAGAATGAATTAGGAGGAAAGTTTTAACTAGGCTAAAATGGTGATAGACATGGTTTTGCAGTTATGGTAAACTTAATATTTATATCTTGGTGCTGTTATAACAAGTAATTCTCTAGACAACCCCCTTTTTAAATCTGACACTCTCTAATAAATGCAACCAACTACTGTCAAGAAACTGAAAAATTATTGCAGAACGAAAGTAGAAATTACATTGTATTAGAGATAACATTATTTTGTGATTTCAGAAGTAGTCGTTTTTCTGGCACATTGCTTTTTGATAGTGATTCTTTTACTCATAGTGTTTCCTGTATTTTAGGTAATACTTTGCCAAATGAACAAAGCCTTCTTTTCTTGTTTTCCTAAGAAATAGAAAAAACAACTATATTTTTTTCTGATAAAAAACTAAACTAATTCTATGTAGGAAACAAGGAACTCTCAGTAAGAACAACATTCTTATAATTCTATAGCACAATTAAAACATTTTATCCAGTCAGGGCAAACACCTGACAGAAGTTTTTTTTAAAATATATATGTATTTCTTTTTTCCATCACTTGGTAACTGTAAGTGGTTAATTTAATTGTGGCTAGCAGCTAAGGAAAATGTATTAATATAGGCCTTTGGAAAAATCATGGATGAAGAAAAGGCATACAGACCCAGAGGTTAATGAACAAGTTTATGTGTTATTAGTACCCTGATTCAGATGCACTGGTGATTTATAATTATTTTTGACTGCTTTAAATTATCTTTAGTTAAACATTTAACTAGAGATAGCAAGGATGGACTTGGAGGAAAACATGAATTAATATATGGGTTTTTTAGATAATATGTTTGTATATTGTATGTTTTTATATCTATACACTTTAACACTGTTTTTGTTAATTGATGGGATATAAATGTAGAGAAGGAAAAATTGGAGGAGGAGGAAGAAGAAGGAGAAGGAGAAGAAAAGCATTAAGAATTGTTTAAAAAATAAGTTGCCAATTCTTAATTATTATTATTCCTATTTTGTAAATTGTAACATTTTTATTCTATTTATTCTTTTTTCTTCTTCTCCCATTTACCTCTTGTATCCCTGGAATTATCTGTTTAATTCTCCCTGAATAATCCAACAGTTTAGGAAATATTTTGAAGTCTCCTAGAAACAAGTGGAGAAATAAGTGATGCAATTTTATAAAGGCGGGGTTCATACAACATACTAGGCCAGAGTCAAACTAATCACACCATGAAGATGTTTGTTAAATATGTTGGGAAAACTAAAATATTTTATAACTGATAGTTCCTTTAATTATAGAATATGGATATCTATCAGCTAAATATATATTTAAGCATGGAAAAACATACATGTTTTATATATCTTTTTTGCTTTAAAAATCAATCTAGACTGATGTTTGCATTGTTGCACTATTCTGATATCAATATTTAAATCATTCTTAAGATCATTTACAGGTTACAACTTGGTATATATTTCCTAGACTTTTAACCTAGGAAGAAGGAATCAGTTGTAATGAGAAAATAATGTTACACTGTTCTCCTCAAAATTGGTCTCACAAAAGCTTGAATATGTATAGGTAATTAAATTCAAATGTTTGTATTCAGTTAATGATGGGTGTACACATTGACTGCAACACCACAATGGAATTTTTTCATGAGCCATATTCTGAATCAAAGTTGCTTCTCCATCATGCTGTCATGTCATACAATTTTCTTAGATTCTACAATTCAGAAAAATGATGTTTATGGATATGTGTAAGGAAGAAAAACCGAGAAAGAGTGCATACAGCTTTTACTAACATGCATTCCACCCATGATTGGTGGCCTTCATTTCTGAAGAAAAAGGCAGATTTTCCACATTATGAGTTGTAGGGATTTTAGAAAAATCTACTGCAGAGAGCTGAATTAGGCATGCATGCTTCCTTTTTTACTATTTGAAATTTGCATGTTATGTTATATTATACACTTCTAAATCTGCAACATATGTTTTAAATGAGTTACATATCTATTTTTCCACCCTGTTTAATTCCCCAGATCTCTGCAGGACTTTCAATGCAAGACTTGTGATACAAAGCTGCCATAAACATTTCTCAAATTAAATTGGTTTTATATGTCCAACCACTATTAATGTCAACACATAAACAAAGAAGTAATCAAACAAATGGAAAAACTAAGTAGGAAGAAGAGAAGATGACAAATAGAAATACAGTATTACAATATTCTTTTAAAAATAGTACAGTATCTCTCCAAAATATGATGTGGCTTACATTGCTTTGTCATATATTTCATGTTTTATTCATATAAGCTTTTGCCTAAAAAGCACAATAGAAATAAGCAAATAATAAACAATCATTATTAACTGTATTTATATATGAACCTTCCCATCCAAAGAGCCCAAAACAGTGCAAAATACAACAAAAATGCTTAATTGCCACTAGCCAGCTATATTTCTCAGTTTTAAATCTAAACAGATTAATATTGAACTGATTTCAAGACAAAAAAATATCAGGGCCATGCTACACCCCAAAATCCTGGGAGTATCTGATGATGATGATGCAAATCCTTGTGAGAATTCCATAACGTTATATTACCACCAAAAAGGGTCCATCTTGAAATATATCACTGTGGGATAGTGCTGGAATGATTAATTACAATGTTTCCCCTTTTACTTTCTATATTATTTATGGCACTTCATCAAACCTAGTTTATCTCCTACCTATGTTACTGATTTAGTTTTGTTTTGTTTAATCTGCAGACTATTAACATATTACTAAACTGTTTTCAAAGGAAAACCAATTGTACTTTTTTTTCATTGCCCTGGACCAGAACCAACTTTGCTAAACAAACCAGGAACTTTATTACAGCAGCTAAAAGAAGTGATGTATAGTTGGAACATGCAACCCAAAGTATACTTCTTGGGGCCTCACTCATTTACACACACATTTGTCCATATCAAGTTTAAATTGTATGTTGCAATACCTAGTGACTGTGTGTGGCTTCCAGTGTGCTAACTCCTTTAAGGACTTGGTCCAACTTTGAAGGAAAATTCCAATCTGACAAAAATTGACTAAAGTGCCTTTGCAAAGTGAAAATGCCAAAGTGAACTTATATTTGAATTTGAGTGACCACTCTTAAATCCATATGCAAGCAGAAATGTCCCTTTCCGCCAGATTGAAATACTAACAAAAGACTAACTAAATTAATTCCATCTGCTTTGACACTAAAAATTGAGTTGACATAAAGCACTGCCTTGAATTGGATTGCTGTGTAGAAAAACAAGATGACAGGCAGCATATAAAAATAGTATTTATTATATATTGCACTATTAAGCATAAACTTACTTTATGCATATGTTAATTTTCTCAAGTGAGTGTATTTTTTAAAAAATGAACTTTTTATTATTTTCTGAAACCAACCTTAACTGAATGACAAGTGAAAGCTTAGTAAGCAATAACTACAATTGTGACTTTGATTTTACAGATTTTCAACTATTAGGTAACAGTCATATCCTATACTGATAATCGTTTGGAAAAGTCATATATTTTCTGCCAAGGCAGCAATATTTTAATTTGTGGGTGTTACTCTTATCTAGAACCACAGGATTAGCAATTGCTAGAAAATGTTGGATCTACCAAGAACATTTAAAAAAATAAACAAATTTATTTATTGCATGAATTTGAAATGTCAGATATGCTATTATGTGCCTGGCTTTTAATGATGCAGACATTTGGTATTTATTAACTCAGCTTTTTGTAAATTGTTATGGAGCCAAAAGCTTCCTTGGATGTGGACCTACAGCTCATGGTGGTGCCAACAGGAGCCACATAACTAGACCCAATGAAAAAAATTGGCCCTTACTTGTGGATACCCTATTGTCCTGGTCTGCAGCTGTTGATAGGATATAAATGTTATAAGTGGGAACAGAGAATCACAAAAACCAAATGATGGTATCTGATTTTTATTGGTTTCAGAGATTCGCTTTTAGATTCCATTAATTACTGCCCCTAGTTTTTATAGAGCTTGCGTCTTATGTGTTGTTGGTCATTGATGGTTCTCTTTTTCTGGTTTTCAGCCAGAATTGACTCATTTTTATTCTCATGGCACATTCTGAAAATGAACAAATATTTTCTATGTAGGTTGTTGTTTTACAAAGCAATGTGTTTCCTGACAGCAAATGCCCAAAAATGCAAGAGATTTTATATGATTGTAAACTGTATTTGTCTTCAATATTATTGAAATTGAAAGATGTTGCTTGCCAAAAGTCTGCTTTTACTAGACTAATCCTTTAGCACAATTGATGTTAATAGATAGAGACAATTAAGGACAGAGAAGCATCTCTTTTCTTTTATAAATCCAAACATGACTTAAATGCCAAAGAGATCAATTCTGAAGCAGAAATCTGCAGGCCAAGGGCATTCAAAAATTAAGGCATGAAATCCTGTATCCTAATTAAAAGACATCTTTTAAATCTATGAACAGTACTTAAAATATGGTGCTTTAAGAAAGAAGAGAAAACAGCAAGGAAGGAGGAAGAAAAAAAGAGAAAGTGAAGGAAAAAGTTATAATATTAGAGTAAAGAGATTGAAAGTTAATATTTACAGTTCAATATAAAACTATCAATGAAAATGATAGGAGTGCATAGTGAGCTTCTTTTCCATAATTAAAGTCAGTTACCACTGTCTTTGCTGCCTAAAATTTCACAGGAAATCACTCTTGCAATAATTGCTTCCAGTGCTTTTTTTGTAAAAAAAAAAAAAAAAAAAGTGCCGGAACTCACACACATCATACAACCCGCCTTGCCTACCCTACAAGGTTCCATCCCAAAAAGGTGCCAGAACTCCGTTCTGTGCATTCTATGAGGAAAAAAAAGCTCTGATTGTTTCTAATATTCATTAGATGCCAATTCATTAGTAGGTGAAAAATACCCCAAATGAACTATTCTAAACTCCTCTCCTATCTCAACCACTGATTACTGTTCTGATTATCAATTCAGGCTCAGAATATGCAATTTAAGATTTTTGGATATGCAGCTTAAATTATTTGAATACTATATCTGAGTAGTATGGCAATAGCCCCAGAAATTGGAAAGGTATTAGATGTTAACCGTCCCACTCAATCATCTAGCAAAGAAAGACTCCTGGCCATTAGTTTTGCCAAGAGTATACTTTATTGAAGATTAACTGGTTACATTTGTATAGGTGAGATGCAGCCATAACATTAGATTTCATTTATTGTTGAAAATTAAGCATTCTTCTTTTCCTCTTCCTCCCCTCTCTTTACCCTCCAGGCAGTTTTAATATTTTTTTCCTCCCAGGTACATTAAATTAAACCAGAATTGAAAATCCTTGGGACCCACATTCAATATTTTGGGGGCCAAAAATTCCCTGGAGATTTGTTATAAAAATCAAAATATTGTATTAAAATCTTGAATCAGAAAAATAAAATTTAAAATATAATTTTCAGAACAAAATTAAAATTTGTTGAGTCAGCTGATATTGTATTGCCACTGCCATCTGACAATAGGTGGCAGCACTCCTTATGTCTTTGTTGGTGTCTTTGTATGGACATTGTTAAGTCTGGAGGTGAAAGGTGAAGGAGGCAATTCATGTTGCAGAACAGATCTTTATTCTCTCTCTCTTACAGCTAACAACCAACAAGAGCAGAGGCACGCAGGCCTCTATTTATACCCCCGGATCCCCGGGCAATCCCAACCAATAGCAGGCAGTCTTTTCCCGCCTTCCGCATGCGCGCAAGGCCGGCACCGCTCAGTCTGGTCCCGGGCAGCTTTTGCAATGCCCGGGACTCTTGCATCGTCCTGAGCCTGCTTCTGCAGGCTCAGGACACAACACCGCTCCCCCCTAGATAAAATAATGCTGCGCCCAACATGGACACCACCTTTGGTAGAGTATGTGTTTGCTAACTTTTGCATCAAATGCACAGAATGTGAAAAGTATGGGTTGTGCTATCGTTCTGAGAATAAATGCGCCCAACTCCTTTTTTTCCTATGAGCTACCCAACCTGGACCTCTTGTCCAGATTTCTCTACTCTAGCTCACCGCACGTAATCTGCAAGGTATTTGGGCGGGCCTTTGACCCATAGCGACCTTCTCAGACCTGGGGAGCTTGAATGGTCCCCACCATTTCTTTCCACACTAGGTGAATTACACTGCAGCTGTCCTATGACTGCTGCCTGACTTCCCTGCTCGCCTCCTAGGCTCAGGTAGTCAGGACTCTGCTGTTCACTGTACCTGGTCGACCTGCCTCTTAGGGAGCTTTCTGAGCCCTCTGAACCCATCTCCTTGTTCCCTGAAGGTGTGTAATTTTCCTGGCTCCTTTCTGTAGTGATAGGGTCCAAGGATACCTCCCTGTTAGCCCTAATGCGTGGGGACTTCCTTCTGTGAGCCATTGCTGAAAAGGGCAAGTCCCCAAACTGTTGTGCCTGCTCTCTTGTATGTTGTGAGTTATGAGGATGCTCCCAGTCAGTCTCCTTGTCTGGAGTATTGTTCTTGAGTTGTGGGTAGTGAGGATACCTCCGGTGTGACTTCCAGGCTGGAGTGAGTGTGGGGGTGTATGTTTGCCCCCTGCCCCATGAATTCCTATTTGGAGCACTTGCGGAACTTGGGGGTTGTGTACCCATGGTGTCCTCAACAGCCAGTGTCGGCTGCTGATGCTGATTCCCAGAATGCACTTCCCACTCCTCCTCCCCCCCAGAGAAAACTGAGGAGAAAACCGAGGGGAGTCCTGCCTCACACATAGTTGATCAATATGGCGGCGAAGGACGCGGCCGTCGTCCAAGGACACCTTGTAGGACAGAGGCCCGAAGACCTTGCAGACCACTGCCGGGACCCAGAGGTGTCCAGGCCCATAATTCCTGGTCCAGACAGGATCACCCATGTGAAGGACCCGTGGTGGGCGTGGCTGGGACACCTGTGAAGCAACCCGCTCCGGATGCAGCCTGTCCAATTTAGTCACAAGCTGGTGACCCCAACGGAGTTCAGCTGGGCACTTACCCGTGGCAGTGCACGGAGTAGTACGATGGGCTAGAAGGAAGTCAGCCAACCTGTGATGCCAGTTGCCATAAGTCAGTTTCTTGAGAGCGTCCTTGGCGACGCGGACCATCCGTTCAGCCAGACCGTTGGTGGAAGGGTGGAATGGAGCTGAAGTTGCGTGGCGAATCATGTTGGCTAGTAGGAAAACCTGAAACTCAGCAGAAGTAAATTGAGGACCATTATCCGACACCAAAACATCTGGCAGACCATGGGCAGCAAAAATGTTTCTCAACACCTGGATGGTCTTGGCAGTAGTGGTGGTTGACACAGGCACCCGGGCAGCTTTTGCAATGCCCGGGACTCTTGCATCGTCCCAAGCCTGCTTCTGCAGGCTCAGGACACAACAGACATGGTATTTCATGTGTATATATTTTATTTTATCTGTCATAGTGAAATGCAGAAATATTTGTTGCATAGAGTTATATAATTCTTGCAGTAATTCAGCCAAAAAAGCCTTAAATATACCTAGGTGCACATTTAATCAAACTTTAGTTATATATTCCTTATAAGATAAGTTTAAGCCTACATTATATTTTGATCATTCGTTGTTTGGCGCCACTACCATTTGGATATTAGGTTTCTGCTGTAACTACTTGCTTTTCAGTATTTAGTCTCTGTGTGCAATATAGAAAAAAAAGAGAACATCCTCCTTTTGCTTTGGCATATAGTTGGCTCTGCCTTGGGATTTAAGTAGAAGCAGCTGTATGCATTGGTGCTATTTCATTAGAAATGAGAAACCAGTAATGGCAGTTCCTCAATGCAGGCTAAACTACTGATGTCCTGTGCTGCTCCTGGTTATGTCTTAAGGCAACTTCAGAAATTCTAGTCCAGATTACAGTGATTGGCAACAGCCTGGTGCTAAGGCTAGTTTTTCCATCCATGCAGGGAAGGTAAACCTCACTCCTATATAGGTTGATCTGATGGTTTTCCTTTTAAGAATGTTTTCCTTATCATTATCATATCTTGTCATTGATTTCTCAGATATTTGCATATATGAATGCTTATCATCCACCTTCACATAGTTTAGTTTGATACTAAGGCAGATCTTTTCTTGTTTTCTCTTCCCTGTATAGTACCATTATAGCTCCAATGCTACAGTAATCAAAGCAATAGGTTATTTCTATTCCTACCTTTTTTTGAAGGGCCATGGAAACTTTGTAGCAGTGCATACAAAGAAAGTTGTGTAGCCACTTTACAGATTAAATATATTAACAAAACAAAATTGCGGTGGCAGAGGGGAGGGAACCTTTTCAGTACTGGGTGCGAGGGCATGGAAAGTAAAGAGAACATTCTTCACCCAATCTGGCCAGAAACTGAAAGGGTAGAAACTGACAGATGTGGTGGTTCAACGCAGCACTGATTTCTAGGATCAAAAGTAATTTATTGAATAAATGGGCTATTATTGAGTAACTGCAGAATTAGACCCTCCTTGGGAAAAAAAATCAATCAGCAATTGCTGACTAATGGAGACCCCCAAACCCTGGAATGAATTGCCTGCATGGGCAATGACCAGCTATTGAAGAGGTGGAACATGCCAGACATAGCAGCCAATGGCGCTGCTATTAGAATGGGGAAATAGAGACCAGCCACTCTGTGGGACAAACCAGCAGTGTGGGACAGAAAACACCAGTTTTGAACTGAAGCTGGAAATCATAAGCACCGGGTGCATTTTTATTTTTATTTTTTTTAAATAAATTTTTATTGAGTAAACATTTAAAATCAGGTTGAACACAGTGTGGCTTTTCTGGCTGTTATTTTGCCATACATACTATACCATATACCATATATCATATATCTCCCTATTCATTGATCTTTTATACCATTTACATATTGCATTTTATACTATTTACATATTTATATATTTACTTATATATTTATGTCTATTTACAACATAACTTCCATTTCCATTCTTATTTCATATTCTTTCTGATCTCTATCTTACGCTCACTTTGAGGTTGAAAATCTACACTTTCTCTCTTCTAGATGAGCTTTCTTTGTTCTGACTTTTTCTCCTCGAGTCTAACCAATAGTACATCTTATCCCAAACTTCGTAATACTCTGTTTCATCCTTGTCTTTNTTCCAACACTGTGGTGACATATCTTTTCCCATCTTTGCCAGTCTTGTTGGGGAGAAGTGCCACCTGTAAAACATTTTGTACAAATTCTCTTTATATGAGGTGGCCAAGGTTAACTTTCTATTTCTTTCCCATAACATTTGCCATTTGTCTAAATCGATATTATATCCAAAATTTTGGGCCCATGTTATCATCACTTCTTTTACCTGCTCCTCTTCCATTTTATATTCCAATAAATATTTATAGGTTCTTTTGATTGCTTTCTCCTCCGTTCCTAATAATATTTTATCTAGTGTTGTCAGATCCCTCCGTATATCCCATTCCTTTTTGTGTTTCTTATAACATGACTGAATTTGCAGGTACACCCACCATTCCAATTGTACCCCATTTTCTTTTAATTATTGTCTAGATTTAAGTTCCCCTTGTTCATTTAGAATATCTCTGTACGTAATTACTTTTCCCAGGTTCATGAAATTTGGATGCACTAGCGCTTCCAGTGTTGAGACCCATACCGGTGTTTCTATACTTTAATCCACATATTTAGTAATGCTGCTCTGATATGGTGTCTCTGGAAGTATTGATGAATGTTATATCTCTCATCCCACAAAAATGCGTGCCATCCAGATTGTAAATCATGACCCTCTAGAGTTAATAGCCTTCTGTTTTTAAATTTATCCAATCCGGCACCCAAGTGAGTATTGCAGCTTGGTAGCACTTGGGTGCACTTTTAATAAGCTGGGAATGTCCCTGTACAACTGAATATCAAAGTGAAGAGATAATTGATTATTATCCTGCAAAAGAACTGGGCTAATTGGTTGGAATTCTGAACATAAAGCTTCCATACTATAAACGTTTATTGCATGTTCTACCTATTATGACATTGTTCTCTATATCTCACGTGTATTGAGAGGTGAAGGGAAACCTAATTTAGAAAAAAAAAGATGAAATAGCTAAATAACATTTTAGAGCTATTTATAATGTTCATGATTACAAATGAGCAATCAGAAAGAACTTAAGTGAAAACTCTAAAATTTATCAAAACTATCTGGCCACTTAATAATGAGCTCTATTGCTAATATGAAGCAGCTGTGGGAATTGGATAAGATGCTCATATTGTTGAAAAGCCATAAGGGAGCTGATATATAGAAAATATAAAGATGTATTCAACTTTGAAAACGTTTTTTTGGTGTGCTGTGTGATATTATTTCTTAAACTTATATTACTGGGTAATATTACTGCTATTGTTTCAGAATGCTATTTAGGCATGGGCTAGATTTTTTGGAATGGCAATGTACATTCCATAACATCCAAAATTCCCTGTGAAAATTATGGCAAAAGGTAAACGGCTGTTCAGTATAATATTGATAGACAAATAATATTGATTTGTGTAATATACACACATATGCATGCACATCTTATCATACCTGTCCATATAAATTCTCTTTCATCTTGCTCATATTCCGAATGATATATTAGAATGCTTTTGGACTTCTTTACATTCTTAATGATCACATATAGAGAAACTGCATTTCAGTAAAGATCTCTTTCACTATTTAAAACTTTTTTGTATTTCAATTAAAAAATTTTTTTAAATGTAAATCATAGAATTGGGTTCTTAATTCAAATTCTTTCTCAGTTATGACAATGACACCTTGATCCGAGGTAACATTGTGATATGGCTTGCTGAAATAAACAAAAAAATTGTGTCTGGACTATACTACCAAATTGCAAGAGTGAACTCCCATAATTTAAAACTCATTATTGTTTCATACTCACAATATGAAGAGCTTTGCTTTCACACTGTTATTAATATATGTGGGATTTTTGTGTATGTGTAGAAAAACATTCTCTCATAGCAAACACAGAGTTACCTATTTATTATACATGTATAACAAAACTATATTATACGTTGATCTTTTATTTATGTATGTTTTTCAATACAATTCATTTCTAAAAGAGAAGTACACAATTTGTGGGGTTCTCCATTTAGCTGGTCCAAAATAAAATAAACTGAGGGAAGGGAAAAACAATTGATTTTTATTTACTTTACTTTCCATCTAAAGATTATTCCAAATACACATTCATCAAATATACAGGTAGTCCTCGACTTACAAGAGTTTGTTTAGTGAATGTTCAAAGTTACAATGGTACTAAAAATATGATTTATAACCATTTTTCACAGTTACAACTTTTGCAGCATCCGCATGATCATGTAATCAAAATTAAAAAGCTTGGCAACTGGTTTATATTTTTGACCATTGCAGTGTCCCAAGGTCATATGATCCCTTTTGTAACTCTCTGTCAAGCAAAGTCAATGGGGAAGCCAGATGAACTTAACAATTGAGTTACTAACTTATCAGCTGAGTGATTCACTTAACAACTGTGGCAAGAAAGGTAATAAAATGGAGCAAAACTCACTTAAATGTCTCACTTATCAACACTGTGATCATAAGTCGAGGACTGCTTGCACTTAGTAGATCACACAGGATGAAAAAAAGTGGAGTTGGATTCTGAGTTTGGCTGGTTTGATAAGGCTAATTATAGAGACTATGGCACTGATGAAGGACTATTTGAAAGGGGGAGACAGCATGGATTTGCATACTTATCAAAAAATGACAGACAACCACATTTAATACTTACTCCTGAAGGACCTAGCATGGAATATCAAAGACCTCCAGAAGCAACATTTCAAGACAAGACAAATTGTTTTCAGGAGGAAATGTATGTAATATTATGACAGATACAAATGACAATAGCTTCAAACCACAAGGAGATCAAAAATAACTTTGATGACATAAATGAGCACACCACTAATCTAAACCCACAATCAAAAAATATTCAGAAAATGATGGTAAAGAATGAACCAATAAATCAGATAACAGAACATAAATTAGAAGAAAATGACTTAATCAGCGAAGCTACAAATGAAGAGAATTATAATTTAACACAAATAGGAAAAAACCTACAAGACTTTGACATAAGTTAACAATAAAAATTGAAAAGATACTTTATTCATCAGAATGTCAAAATAAATCTGACGATAAGAAAGAAGATTTAACAAAATGGACTATTGAACTGCCAGGAGAATCATTAGAGTTCAGGAGACAAAAAGCATATATTCTACACACCTGTCTTCTCCACTCCCAACAATACTTACAAAAATACAAGAACTTCCTGGCAAGCAAAATATATCAACCTGGAAAACTACTTGGCAAAAGAAGAAGGCAAGAGATAGATTCAAGAGATTTGATTCACCCTACCAGATGGAGTATTACATGAGCAAACACTTGTTTGGATATGGTTAAAAGAACAGATAACTTTGGATATAAAGGGGCCTTACAATAAGAGGGATAAGAGATATAAGTAATATAGTATTCTTCATAATATATAAACTGTAAAAATATTGGGATGATGTATGTGAATGAAAAGTTTGAAATTTAAAGGTAAATTAAGCTGAAGAGACTGCAAGGAATGACTGAAATACTGAGGGGAAATTAAGCTTAAATAAGAACTTTGAAAATAAGATATATAGTGATTTAACAAATTAACTTTTACAAATATAAGTGAAATATAAACTGATCAGAGAAGATGTTATAGATAAATGTCATAAGATAGATAACCACTATAGTATTTTTATAACTTATGAAATATGAAAACATTGGGATGGGGTATCTAAATGGAAAATCTGGATATTTATATGATCAATATTGAGCAAATTATGACTGATAAGAATTGTTTGAATATTAAGGGAAAATAGGCTTAAATAAGAACTATGAGAATAGGATATATGGTGAACTAATAAGATGATTTTTATAAAAATAACACAAGTTGATAAGAAAAATGTCATACATGGACATTATTATTATTTGTACAAACATGAAAAAAGTTTATATTTAGCCATTTATGCATTGAAAATATTAAGAATGAATTTGTTTAAGGTTGAAGAAGGAGAATACTATTGTGAGAAGGGAAGATCAAAGAAATACACTATTAATTAATACACTATTTATGGAATTTCAAAAATTAATTATTGACTGTTAATTAACTATTATTGATTTTTTTTTCCAAAATATATGAACTGAGATAACACGCTGTACATTAGGACACTAAAGACTGTTATAGTAAAAAATCAATAAAACATTTCTAAAAAAAAGAAAATGTTGAGTGGAAACTGCAGTTGCAGTAATTGGGGTACAACAGGATGATATGGAGCATTCTTGCCTTTAAGAGATGCTCAGTTGCCCATACTCATACATTGGCTGTGTAGATCTAACTGACTGGAAATTGTTGCATTGTAGAAAACATTCATAATAAAAAGCCACTCACCTTTCAGGGAAGAAGGATTCTCTGGTCGTCTCTTCAACAAAAAGATTTTGAAAGTTTTCTAAGAAACTATAAGTTTGCTATCTTATTTCTCTACAACTCTATTGCATCTAAAGTTGCCAAGAAAGGAAGGAAGAGAGGAAACTAAATGGTCATGACCCACAGATACACATAGACATCTCTGCTTATGTACTGTATCAGCATATTAGATTGCTAGTTAATGGTGTGCTAAAGATTTTAATTACATTTTAGCTCATATGTGATGCGATTGAAGATTTTTTTCCAGTACAATGTGATCATATTTCTCTAGATGGGGGAGGTGGGGGAGGAATGAAATTTTCTTCACTTACATTTAGAAATGCATTACATGATACCTTAGGCATTTATGATGTAGAGGTAAAAATTAATATAAAAAAGAATATTATACTTTGTCTAAAAAAGCTCATTCACATTTATTTGCATCTGTTTCATTTTTTCCACTGATGTTTTAAAATGTTTTAAGCTACAGATTTCAAAGTAGGTTGTAGAATGCCAAAGATATTTTAGGGGAAAAAAAGGAGAGGGGGGGAGGGGAAGCTGAACATGTAAAGAGGCTTTGTGAGTAAGGAATCATGAACTTCCTGTATATCTACATTTAGGATCCAATATACTGGCTGATCCTTCATCACGTAGGGTGGTCTTGCTGAAATTCAGTTTTTTTTTAAAGATGTACAAAATTAAATTATGATTTGACCTTCCATCATTATGTGCCACACAACTAATTAAAGCATACATTGACAATGCAGACTTAATATACTTGTCTGCTTCAGTGCATGAGTCACTCCCTTTAAAAAAGAATAAGTGATTTGTATGAGCTTCTGAGGAGTGGAGGATGTTTTTCAAGATGACCAATTGCTGTCACTGCTGTATTAAATTGCAGGCCTGAGCTTGGGATAGAAAGAGACAGGCTTATCATGAGCCAGAAAAACAGCAGCACTGGAGCTGATAGCTGTGACTTAGGGCCTTGTTCCCAAACTTATGACTCAGTCAGTGCAAGCAGCCAAGCTTTCTCAGCCAGCTCATTCCAAGCCTGCCATTAGGACCTCTAAGGTTCAGGTTGCAGGCCGCTGTCTGATTATATCCAGGAAACAAGATCAGAGCAAGTTTTTTCCACATATACAAACACATATGCAGTGTGTATGTGCGTGTGCATCCACACACAAGCACACAGAGTAAACTTTCATTTACTGGATAGAGAGAGTTCTCAGAGACGTTGGTATAAATGGTGCTTGTGAGAGCAGCACACTCAAGCATTATAATAGCTAAGATTTGTCTGTGTTTGTATTTTCTGATGCTCCTCCCCGGCAGCATCAGAAGATATGTCCCTTGAAGGAGAAAAAAATGGAAACTAATAGTAAAACATGTAGGAATATACAGTTGCAGTTTTTCAAATATCTCTCTCTCTCTCTCTCTCTCTTTCTCTCTCTCTCTATCGATCTATCTATCGATCTATCTATCTCTATCTCTCCCCCCCCCCAATTAACTGTGTGCTGCAATATAATTTAGAAATAATTGTAATTTTAACAGATGGATACCTTAACTTTTTGTGACCAAAAAAGCAGAATTTATTTGGTGTTACTAGTTTCACTCTCCAAACAATTTAGAGGAGAGGAACAGCATTTTCAGTCCTTTAACATTATTTTTGGTGAGGTGAGAAGCTAAAATAAAATTGGTACAATTTAATCCTTAGTAAAAAATTTATTTATCTATTTTTATTTATTTATCTTTTATTTATTTATTTATTTATTTATTTATTTATTTATTTATTTATTTATTTATATTTATCTTTTATTTTTCATATTCTGTCAGAATACTTAGATCTTAGATTTATTAACTCATTTTTCGAAATAAGAATAAAATTTCTAAAGAAATAAGAAGATGTTTTGTAGTCTGTATCACAAATGATTTGGCATTTTCAAAAAAGAGGAAGAAAATCAAATAGATATTAATTACAAGGCAGAAAAAAGAAAAGCATTAAATAAAGTAAAATGAAGTCATTTAACAAAATTTTAATGAAGATTTAAATTTTTAGTAGTATATTTTTTAAAAAAGAAAGAGCTATAAGCTACTTTTATTTTTTTAAGCAGATAACATAAAATAAGACTAATAATCTTGTTAAATACTTGCCAATGAAGCATTTTCAAAATCATCAAAATAGGTTTTAATTTGTCACAATCCAAATTTCACATCTTAAAGCTGATAATATACTGTATGTAAACCTAAAATCTCATTGAAAAAGTGAAGAAATACCTGGTAGGAAATAAAACAAAACCATGGCTTATATTTGACGGGCTTTTTATCCCCACCCATGCTTATATTTCTTCTAACCTCTGCTATTAACTTGTTCTTTCCTTGAAGAATCCAGACTGTGGGTAGGAAATGAAAAGTGTCTATCTTTTCCCTGTTCATAGCAATTTCAGGTATCGTGCAAAGCTAAAAGTCCTAAATACTTTATTTTGGTTTTTCCTAGGATGATGATATGGGGATGGGAAAAACAAGGCAGAATTAATATGAGACTTGAACACTTATAAAGGGTATTTTACATTCACTACTCTTTTATATCTGCTGAACAGAACATTTACTTTATTCTTCTAGGGTTTTCCACCAGCAATAAGAAGAAATTAAAATATTGCTCAGCTTTTTTTAAAAAAAAAAACACCTCTTCACATACTGTTCTCTAAGAAATTTATTATCTATCTATATCTGTCTGTCTGTCTGTCTGTCTGTCTGTCTGTCTGTCTGTCTGTCTGTCTGTCTATCTATCTATCTATTTTATATAAACACTTGAGTGCTGTTTGCTATTAGATTAAAATAAAAAAAAAATATGCCATTAGTTACAAAGCCATAGTTCTGTTCCTATTTCAAGGAGTGTCTGTAAAAAGGTCAAGTGCATTTCAAGCCCCACCTTTTTTATATATGTGTTGCATGCATGGCACATTAAAAAGAGGCTGGGCTTTGATCGTATAATTAAGCTGCCATTTTGATTTCTTTTTTATATTACACCCCTGCCCCATGGATTTTTATTTTGGTGTACAGTTCAATGTGCCTGTGCCATCCTCTCATATGAAATCTTGAATAATTATCAGCTGTGTGTTTTGCAATCACAATTACAGTTTCTGTTTTTGTTCCAGGGCCAGCTATTATTCTCTCACAGAAGGCCTATCTGTGGTGTGCCACAGAAGTGTAATATTTCTATAAACAAACATAGACTCTCCGTTCCCCCCCCCCTTTATTTTTTTTATAGGACTGATAGGATTGCCCTTGGTATGTAACAAACTTGTAATTGCTTTTTGGGAAATATTTATTTGTTCAAAATCCTTACTGTTACGCTTTAGTTTTTCCCCCCAGCGCACATCTGTATATTAGTATATACACATAGTAATGTAATAAACTATAAATATCAATTTTTAAAAATTTACTGGGTTGATCTTATAAATTTGTCTAATTAAATGCAGAAACAAACAGAAATAAACAAAAAAACATGGTAAAGAGGAATAATAATCTACTGATAAAATAGGTGAAAACAGGGTGCTAAAATACTAAGAACATTTCTTTCTATAAAATGAACACTTGGTCCTACTTAGTTTGCAGTGATGCATCTCAAAACATATTCCACATTTTAAAAAATCATCATCAGTGTACATTGCATGGGAAAAGAAAAAAACAAGAAATATTGCAATAAATATGCAAATATAGTTCAAATCTCTAGAGAAATGTTCAAGTTCAATACAAATGGACTGACAATTGAGCTTTAAGTGGGGAGGGAGATAAAGAAATGTCGGCTTCTCCATTTGGTTCATTAAAATCCAGTTATTTGCAAGAGTTGTAGTCATGTGAGTTAGCAAGCTAAAAAAATCTTACATTTGGATAATATTACAAAAATTAATTATTATATTTCAGTGAAATCTTATTTCAACGAAGTCCTAAACTATCCTTCACTCATGACATGCCCAACATTTAAAAAATATTTTCTTTCAATTTGATAAAGGGAAAAATGTTTTCCATTTTTTTATTTCATTGAAATTGGATGGAGGTACTAGTTCACAAACAGTGTGTACAAATGCTTTGTATGTAAGGGTACAAAATGGTTACTTAGGAGCCCCATCTTCTTTGGCTTCCCAAGCTTCCAAGGCACACAGCATGGGAAAACCTGACTTTAAAAAAGAAAGGAAATAAACAAGTAGAGTGGGCAGCTAGGAAAAACAAGGCAAAATGTCAAGACAAAATGGCCATTACAACAGTAGCATCTTTTGACTTATCTTAAATTTAAAATAAATTTTAAAAAGAACAAGTATAATTTGAAATAAATTTTTAAGAACTCTGACAAAAGGAGACAAAGTCTTTTGTTTGTGTTTTGTTTATTTTTCTTTTCTTCAAGGGAAAAAAATCAAAAAGGACAAAGCAGCTTTTAGCATAGCATTATTCTTAGTCAAGGGATTATACAATCATTCAAGGATGCCATTTAGAAGAAGGATATATGCTGATCCACCAGCATAATAGAAATTTTATTTTATTTAGATGGATAGTATATTGATATAAAATTAGCAATTAGTATGCTTACAATGGTTAAGTTCTGTGTCACCGCTTACTAAAAGAAGAACAATGTGCTTTTTCACATTCGTATGTTGACATTTAAACATAGTAATGTTTAAATCCATTTTGAGGAGTCAGGGATTATCAAAATCAATCAATTAATGAGAATAACAAAATTTGTATTTATTTCTGGAATAACAAAATTTGTATTTATTTCTTTGTACTGCATTAGAGAGATAAATAATATCTGATTAATTGATCAATTTGCTATCTATTAGCAACTACATAAATAGATTTTCTCTAGGCTGAAGTGAATAGTATATTTTCCAGGAATTATATGATTCAGTGAAGCCTTGGCCAGCATCTGCTGAAGGACCTTTAAACAGTAACAGCATAATGATGAGCTACAGAACTAATAAATATATAAATAAACCTAGAACAAATATTGCTTCAGGGTATATTCCGGATGTGAAATGACTTAAGACGGTATAACAGAAGGAAATGACACAAAGAAATTAAGACTGAACTTCTGGAGTTAAAACCTCCCACATTCCTGCTTTTAATCTGATCTCTGTCAAGATTCTGATCTTGGATTGGAAAGCAGCTCCGTCCTGGACTTCTTGACTTTAAAAGTTACTTAGGAACATACAAACCTCTCTTATGGCAAATCAGATATTCTAGAATTCTACAGGGCTCAAAAATGGTTTATTGGCTATCCACATAGATATAATATGCAGACAGGAATATTACTAATATATCAAATCTTTTTCAGAAGATTGAATAATTATTTTGCTATTTGAAGAAGTTTGATATTTTCTTGTCTAACAATATTTGAGAATTAATTGGAGAATTAACATGAATTAATATTCCTGTTCATGCCAGATAATTTTTAGATACAGCTCTTAGAAAGATACAAATCTCTGCTATGCCTAGAGCATTAAATCAACCCATAACATTTCCCCCTCTTTTTTTTAAATAAAAGCTAGTGAAAATAAGGAGGCATTGTATGCATATTTCCTTTACTAGTTTCTTTTTTGTTTTTGGCAGTAATATCTGCTTCTAAGAAAAGAACATATAAAATAAAATAATCTTATGTGATGAGATTTTCACAGTGCTCAGTATGGTTCACAACTATGTAATAAAAAAGATAAATGTTTCTGTGAAGTTGACTAATACACTAGAATAAACAATATCTTTCTTTTATTTAAATGGGTAATCTGCAAAACATTACTGTTTGATTATACCTTAGCCTGGTGTAATACAAATCTTAAACATAACTTTAAAGAAAATATTTTCGTATATTGGAAAGATTAAGACCCTTTGCAAGGTTTTACTATATTCATCAGGTGAATTTCTATGTCCTTTAACGATGATGATATAAATTAGATTTTAAACGTTTTTAAAATATATGATAGTGCTTACTTAGTTATGGATTTTGGAAAGTTAATAATGGATTAAAGGGCCAGAGGGATTTGGAATTCTAGTTTTTATTTGTTTGTTTGTTTGTTTGTTTATTCGTTCATTCATTCATTCATTCATTCATTCATTCATTCATTCATTCATTCATTCATTATGGATTAAGGGGCCAGAGGGATTGGAATCCTAGTTTTGAATCATTCATTCATTCATTCATTCATTCATTCATTCATTCATTCATTCATTCAGTTATCAAATTGATTTGCCACCCATCTATCATCTGCTATGGGGTAACAGAGATTATGTTTTATTTAGAACTAGCTGTACCCAGCCACGTGTTGCTGTGGCTCAGTCTGGTTAAATGGAAAAGAAAGAAAAGAGAAAGCGCACGTTTGTAATATGTTTATGTCCAACAGATGGCGCTGTTTTTTTAAAAAAGCATGTTTTACCTGTCACAGGTGTGACATCTATATAATACTAGGTATATAAAAACACGCATGTATTCAAAAGCAACGTTGTGTCAAAATTTCAAAGCAATCGGTGAAGAACTTTCGGAGATTTAAGATTTTGAACAAACGAACATTTACATTTTTATTTATATATATATAGATAGTGATTAGCTACTAAAATTATTATTGCCTGATAAGATAAAGGGGTAAGTTACTTTTTTCTTTCTCTTTTCTCTTTCTTTTTTCTTTTACACACCACTTTTTCTTGTATTCTTGTATTCTTTTCATTTATAATTCTTAATAAATTTATTTGAAAAAAAGAAAAAATGATTATGGGAGATGCAATCCAAAATACCAAGGAAACACCAGACTGCCTACTCTGACTTAGCATTCTGCCTCCTCCTGTCTTAATAATTAACACTTTAGGTGCTTGGAATAAAACAGTCTGTTTGTAACTCCTCGTTTTTGAAGAAGGAAAATAATTCAGCTTGTCTGGGGAAAAATATCATGCTAGCCCTTGACATAAGAAAAGTTTGATAGGAAACAAGAATAAGAATGTAAATGAATTAAGAAAGGGGAAGCTGAATGACTACATGATAATGACGACGCTCTTGTGGAATGATGTGAAACTGATTATGAAACTGATAAGAAATAGAAACCATGAAATGCACTGATGAAGTTACCTATTTAGGGTAATGAAACATTTACAAGAACAAGCCCAGAGAGCACCAAAAACCCCTCACCATGAAATGCATTGATCATAGTGTTGCTTGAACATTATCTTGATAAAATCTCTAAAACTTTCATAGGTGTATAGAAAGGAATTCTATTAATTGTAGCTTCTATTTCTACTGCATAGGGGAAATTAAAGATGAAAAAATTTGAACTGATTATCTAATACATAGCACATTGCTACTATGGCCTAGAACCCTAGCACAAAAGTAAAATATCTGTTTCATTTATTAACAGTTACAGATTAACTTTTAGTGTGTATCATTCAAATTCAAATAGTTTGTGAGACTAAAGATATCAGACTGAAGCTCTAAAGCAGTGGTTCTCAACCTTTTTAATGCCGCGACCCCAACCGGTCATAAGTCGAGGACTAAACCAGTCGTAAGTCGAGGACTAAACCGGTCGTAAGTCGAGGACTAAACCGGTCGTAAGTCGAGGACTACCCAACCGGTCGTACGTTGAGGACTTTCCCTGCCCGGGAGCGCCGTGCATGCGTGGTTCCGCCCCCTGCGCTGGCCGAGGCGTAGCTGGCAAGCGGCAGAGACGGAGCAGGCCACCCAACAGCTGGCCCAGCCCAAGGGAGGTAAGGCACCCGCCGGAAAAGGGGAAAAAATGGCGGACAAAAAAAATGGCGGACAGCCTTGCTTGGCGACCCCTGTGAAATGGTTGATCGACCCCAAATGGGGTCCCGACCCACAGGTTGAGAACTACTGCTCTAAAGACAATGAAACAAAACAAAGACTAAATGGACAAATAGATTAATCACATTTTAATTAGTCACTGATAATTTGTAGTTCAAGGATACTCTGGATCCCAGTGTTATCTGAGAGTTGATTCTGAGTTTAATCCAAGGATGTATAGCTAAATCATCTAAACTGATATAAGAATGTTAAGCAGATTTATATTTCACATACTTTGCCAGCAACATGAACCAAGAAAGGAGTGGTGTCATAGTGAGCCACATCTTTCTTTGTTTTGACATTAGTTTTGTTCAATGTTGTGGCATAAACTCACTTAATATTAACAATTTACTTTATTTATTTCTAAGTATATGATTTACCAAATAAACCAGCTGCAATGTATAAAGTGTACTATTTTCAAAATCAGCTTCATTCTTTGCTCCCAAGATACCAATTAATTGTTAAAGAACATTAAATATGCACTCCATTTTGAGCTTACATGTGAATTCAATGCAGTGGGCTTATTTTATGCAAAGAATAAGACAAATGAATAAATGAACAGAAATAACACTTGTAAAAATCAGTCTTAAAGCTAGTTACACAACCACACCCCATCAACACACTCCAAAGTAAAAGAATAGAAGCCAAGGTCTGTGAGAATTGGAAGTGGTAACTACATAGCCTGCAGGCAAATTGTAAAAGTTTCCAGAGTTCTGGACTATAATATGTCAGGAAGATGCACATTCATCAATCAAATGCCATAAGTGAGTAAATTGGGAAATAGGGTATCGGGAATAAACAGAGCTCTATAAAAGGAGAAATGCAATGACAAGCAGCTTTAGCAGAGCAATTTTGTTTCTAAACATAGAAGTGATTTCAAGGCCTCTTTGAATGCAGAGGAGACAATTATTGCCTAAACAAATAAACTAGTGTCTTTGAACCCCAGGCACTGACCAACATGTCCACTTGAGATTGTGTAGCCTTAATAGCAAAGAGGCATTCTATGTCAATATTCTTGCTTGTTTTGCTGTCAGTAAGAGATTGATTAGATGGACCAAACTGAATAAAAAGGAGTATTTGAAGCTGAGGTCAGTTTTTTTATGATCTTAATGTCTTAAAAATATACAGAAAGAAAAAATAGAAAGGAAAGAGGAAAAGAAGGAAGGAGGAGGAGGAGAAGGGGGGGGGAGAGAAAGAGAGACAGAGAATAAATAGAAATGTGGGGATTAACAAGAGTACAATTTACCTAGCTATTTACACACACACACACACACACACACACTTACTATTGTGTATATTAAAATTAATATACCAAACATGAAATTAATGCTGAAGTCACATACTTTCCTATTCATACAGCACTGAATCTTCAGCAGTTTGAAGTGTTGAGTGAATATGAAATATGGAACTCAGCTAGTTGTGCCTGACCACACTTGCAAGTAGAGCTGTATTACTATTACTATTACTATTATCGTCTATGGAGATTCTCAGTTATCCAAGTCATAGTTGTCCCAAAAGAGCTTTTTTCAAGAGGGAACTAGACATTCTTATTTTTCTATGAAGAGGTTTTGCTTCTCATCCAAGAAGTTTCTTCAGCTCTGATTCCATTTCCCACCATCCAGTCAAAGCTGAAAAAACTTCTTGGATAAGAAGCAAAATGTCTTCAAAGAGAAAAAAAGAAAAACAAGAAAGTCCAGTTGCCTCTTGAAAAAAGCATCTTTGGGTATTACTATTATCCTTCTCATCTTTCCTACTACCTATTTTCTTAGTTCCTTATGATTATAACTTTGTTGTTTATATCTCATGATTTATGTTGATTGCTTATTTAGTATCCTATGACTATCACTGAGTTTTGTATCTTATAATTTAGGGTGATTGTATTTTATGATTATGGTCATAATCTATCACTTGTTGCTTGTATGTTCGCTGAGAGCTCATGCACCAGAGACAAATTCCTTGTGTGTCCAATCACATTTGGCCAATAAAGAATTCTATTCTATTCCAATATTGAATATCATATATCCAGGCCACTACTACAGAAATTATAAATGAAATCATGCAGGAGTATTTGTTTATTTTATTTTATTTATTTATCATATTCAAAAATCATCCATTTACTTCACAGAAAAAAATAAATAAACTAAAAATAATATATAACATTTAAAAGAGTTAAGAGTTCTTAAAGTTAACTAATTAATTTCATCCTGAATAAAAATTCCCAATCATATAGCAGGACACTTTATGGGATGATGTAATTATACTTACTATTGTGATTCAATCAATCAGAATAGAATTGGAAAGGACCTTGGAGGTCTTCTAGTACAGCCCCCTGCTCAAACAGAAGACCCTATACCATTTTAGACAAGTGACTGTCCAGTCTCTCCTTAAAAACCTCCAGTAATGAAGTACCCATAACTTCTGATGGCAAACTGTTCCACTGGTTAATTGTCCTCACTGTCCAGCAGTTTCTCCTTAATTCCAGGTTGCCACAAAATTTGTTTCTTGCCCTGCCCTCTGGTGCTTTGGAAAATTAGTTGACCCCTTCCTCTTCGTGGCAACCTCTCAAATACTGGAATCATGTCCCCAGTCCTTCTTTTCTCTAGACTAGCCAAATCCAAATCCTGCAATTGTTCTTCATATGTTTAATTATCTTAGTTGCTCTTCTTTGCACTTTTTCCAAAGTGCCAAAATCTTTTTTGTAATGTGGTGACCAAAATTGGATGCAGTATTCTAGATGTGGGATTAATGTTATCATAGTTTGGGTCTGAAGAATATAAAGCACTTCAAATCAGCATCAAATTATTCAGCTCCATATTGTTTATACTAGTAGAAAACAACTATTTGAAATCTTCCTACTCTAGGAGTTAATGGTATTGCATTGTATTTTTCCTGCAATGTATCTGTTTTTGGAAATGTGTCAGGTTATGTAAGTCTCATAGTGACCTTCATCTCCTTTAGGATCTCTTTTTCCTTTATAAAAGTTATGTCTGAGTCTGGCATCACTTTGCACCCTCTTAGATAGTTTTTTTTTTCCAGTTGTACTTGGCCTGTTATTTCAGGATGAATCTCAGGTTCTGTGCTGTTTGCTTCTTTCAGGTTTTTAATGTTTATATTTTGTGCAATCCATATTTGCTTTATTCGCAGATCATTATCTTCATTTCAAAATGTCACACTTTATAGTTCTATAATTTTTGCTGGATTTTCCAGCACACAATGGAATTAATAGTGGCTTACTAGAATACAGTCTAAAACCCAACATGGACATTGAATAAAAACTATAGTAAAACACTCTATACATCAAAAAACTATATTGAAATGATTAATAATTGTACAAGTTACAATTAGCTCTATTTTATAGAGTAGAATCAATGGCTATTATAATCATTACCATCATCATTGGAATAATAGAGGCTGGAATTGGCAAAGGTTATTATAGTATCTGGAATAGAAAGAAAGCATTAAATTGCATTTTTGGATTGCTTTGATTCCCCTAATGTTGTTCAAAAGATGAGATGGAGAGAACATTGTAATTACCTACTTCTGATGTAATCTAGTATGATAATGTCCTTGTAGCCATTGGAATATTTAATTTTGTCCTATAACCAGTGGTAGATATTCAGCCTTAGAAGAGGAGATCAGAACTGGATTCCCCCCCCCCCTCATTGACCTGCTGCTCCAGATAGTGGTGGCATGGAAGTAGTTGCAAAAGAGGGGGAAGAAGTTTTAGAAGCCTGTCTACTAACACTTCTTCACACCTTAGAATTATCCAAACTTTATTCCATATTTTTCCTTCCTTTGAAAGAACTTTAAGTCACTTTAAAATGTTATTTATACTTCAGCCCAAAGTATTATTTTACTATTCTTGTTTAGGTTTTAGTACATAAGTGGGAGATCACAAGGAAATCCCAAGACTGTGGCTTAGATTGGGAAGTAAACAGTGGTGGGATTCAAATATGTGAACAACTGGTTCTCCGGAAGTCCATTCTGGGCCTGGGCAACAAAAAATTAGCTATGGTTCTGCTGAACTGGTGTAAACTGTCTGAATCCCACCACTGGAAGTAAATAAATATTCCAGAAGGTATAAGTGACCATCTTCTGATTGTTGTCAGAAAATGTCATGGAACTTCATGATGTAACCATATTTCTAATGTTGTATCCAAATGGGTTAACTGCATTTCAAGGCAATGAAATAATGAAGAAAGTATGTGGGATTCCACCCTTTCCACACACAAAAAAAGATTTAGAATTCAAGGTCATACTTTGAAGATAAATGATGGAAGATCCAAGATAGATAAACTACCCAGTCTTTTGTAATGGAGGCCATAATAAATGTAATTGCTAGTAATAATAAATAAAATCAATCAATTTTTCATTTTTCATCCATTTTCATCCATTTTTCAATCCATTAATTCCAGGCACAAACCCCAAGACAACCAATCAAACATTGAGGTAGAGAGTGATGGGAAGAAAGAAAAATCCAGAAAGGAAGCATATCCAGGACTGAAATGTACTGATGGAAGGATACTATTCAAAAGAAACAGATGTAACAAAAGAGGAGGTGGAGCTGCATTATATATAAAAGATCACTACATCTCTAGAGAAATGCACAAAACCAAGAATGAAACCTTCCTAGAATGCATATGGGTCAATATAAAAGAAAATAAGACATCGCCATAGGTGTACACTACATGCCACTCAACCAAGCAAAAGAAATAGATAAACTTTTTGCTAACCAATTAACAAATATATGTAGGAAACATTTCACAGTAGTAATTGGGGACTCTAACTATACTGATATCAACTGGAGATAAACTCTGCATCAAGTGGGAGTTTGAACAGATTTCTAACCAACCTAGCTAACAACTTTCATCCGAAAGGTAGAGGAGGGAACTAGAAGAAAAGCTATATTGGACCTAATTCTTACTAACAGAAAAGTGATAGAGGGGATTTAAGTTTCCAGAACTTTGGGTGAGAGTGACCATGTCGTATTGGAATTCAATATAATGCAAACACAAGTAATAGAACATAATCAAACCAGTGTCTTTAACTTTAAAAGAGTTGATTTATAAACTCAGAGAGACCTTGGGAAAGATTTCATGGATGAAAATCGTAAAGGGGAAAATAACAAGAAGCTTGGAAAATATGATCATAAAAGCACAGTCCAGCACAATATCACTGAAACTGAAAAACAAGAAATCTAAGAAGAAACCACCATGGCTGCACAAAGTTCTGTCTGATAAACTGAAAGACAAAAGGGATAAATACAAAAAATGGAAAGATGACACATAACTAAGGCAGAGTACCAACAAGTAGCCCGAACTTGCAAAGATGAAATAAAGAAAGATAAGGCTCAGAATGTAGTAAGACTTGTAATAAATATAAAAAACAAAAAAATCCTTTCAACATATAAAAAACAAGAACAAAATCAAGGAAACAATTGATCTACTAATGGGAGAAGATGGCAAGGAAGTAATGGGCAGTAAGAGAGAGCTGCTTAATTCATTCTTTGCATCAGTCTTCACACAAAAAGAAAATACAGCCCAACCTACCAAAAACATAATTGTAAAAGACAGACTACAAATAAAATTAAAATAAACAAGAAAAGGAACACCAGTCTGATCTAGATGAGTTCAAATCAGTGGGACCTGATGGATTATATCCCAGAGTTCTGAAAAAGCTGGCACATGTTATCTCAGAACCTTTGAAGTATATCTTTCAAAGATCCTGGAGCACCAGAGATCTACCAGAGGACTAGAAAAGAGCGAATATAGTACCCATCTTCAAAACAGGAAAAAAAACAGATCCAGGAAGCTACAAACCTATCAGCCCGACATTCATTCCATACAGCATTAACCTTGCGAACTCTCAAGCTTCCTCCTTCCGTTATATATTCAAGATGGACAATATTTAATATTTATTGCTACGTATATGTAGGGATGTGGGTCTATACATACTGTATGTTGTTCATAGTATGTTTAGGTGTGTGTCGTGTATGTGTTTCGCTTTGAGAGCGGGCAACTAAATTTCATTTTTGATGTGTGCCATTGTGCCCACAGTATAAAAATGACAATAAAGGTTATTTTATCTTATCTCTTATCTCTTATCTCTTATCTCTTATCTCTTATCTCTTATCTCTTATCTCTTAGCTCTTATCTCTTATCTCTTATCTCTTATCTCTTATCTATTATCTATTATCTATTATCTATTATCTATTATCTATTATCTCTTATCTCTTATCTCTTATCTCTTATCTTATCAACACCTGGGAGATCCTGGAAAAGATAATCAGAAAACATCTAGAAGCAACTAAAATTATAACCAGAGCCAACACAGGTTTGTCAAAAACAGATCATGCAAACAAATCTTATTTCATTCTTTGACAAAGTGACTAAATTAATGGACTAGCAAATGCTGCAAACATAATATACCTGGATTTCAGCAAGTCATTTGACAAAATAGACCACAACCTACTTCTTGGTAAGGTAGAAAAATGTGAGATAAACAGCATCACCACCAGATGGATTTGTACCTGGCTGACAAACTGCACTCAATGAGTAGCCCTTAATGGTATTATATCTACATGGAGGGAAGTAAGCAGTGAGACTCTGGAAAGAGTGCAGAGAAAAGCAACTAAGATGATTAAGGACCTGGAGATTAAAACATGAAGAATGATTGCAGGATTTGAGTATGGCTAGTCTAGAGAAAAGGAGGACTAGGGGTGACATGATAGCAGTATTCCAATATTTGAAGGGCTGCCACAAAGAAGAGTGGGTCAACTTCCAAAGCACCATAAGGCAAGACAAGAAATAATGGATGGAAACTAATCAAGGAGAGAAGCAACTCAGAAGTAAGGAGAAGTTTCCTAACAGTGAGAATAGTTAACCAGTGAAATGGCTTGCCTTCAGAAACTGTGGGTGCTTCATCACTGGAGGTTTTTAAGAAGAGATTGGACAGACACTTTCCTGAAATGGTATAGGGTCTCCTGCTTGAGCAAGGGGGTTGACCAGAAGACTTCCAAGATCACTTCTAATTCTATTATTCTGTATTCATTTTTTCATACAATATATACTTTAAATAACTTAAATAAGCATGCTAACTTATAACAAATCTTGCTAAGATTTATGTTCTGCCACAATTGCTGTTCCAAATAAAATGTTATGATATTTATAACCTGTATGTCCTTTAAAGGGGAATTGGGCAAATTCATTAAAGATAAGGCTATTGATATCTAAATTTATATAAATGGTTATATAAATTCCCCAAATATCAGAAATGGTACAGCTTGGAATAGCAATTGTGGCAGAACACAAATGGGATAATAGAATTATGCTCATGTTTGGCTAATGTATCTCCTGAAGGTGTCACATTGGCCACAGAAAGATAGGAACATCATGCTAGCCTGGTTAACATTTGGATGGCTATGATGGCTCATGGTTGAACTGGGAAGGCAGAATATACATCCTATATTGATCTTGGGGAAAAATACCAAGATCAGGGAAATTTGCTTCTAGGTAGGAATGCACTATTAGGATGAAGCTCAAAACATTCAGCTCTGCAAACTCTAATTTATGTATCTTATGCTTCAACAAATTACTTAACCTTTAAGAATCCAGATGACTGTTTGTTGTATTCTAGAATATTTTCAACATCTACCCTCACATTGCACATGTGTAAAATTTTGGCTGGACTTTGAAAGAAAATGATCTCACTTTAAAAAAGAAAGGCTAAGAAAGAGAGAGTAAAAACATTATCTGCAGTTTAAAGATCCATTTTCTGGGTCACCTGATGATGTTGATCTACAGGAACAGATGGAATTAATAGAGCAGTACCATTAATAAATGTTGATGAACAAAGGGAATCTTTATTGTTGCAATTCTTGTGGCCTCAAGATAGTCTTACACTCAAATTCATAAATGCTTTTACCTAGAATGAAGACCCGGTAGGTTAAACTTTCTAGTTGCTATGCAAAGCCTCTTTAGAGTGCTCCAAGTACAAATAGTACATAAGGCAAAATCAGTGGCACCCATAGCCATCTGCAAGAATGCAAAAATGATGATACACACATAATTACCAAAAAGCTGACCTTGTACATTTATGTGCTAAAATCTGATGCAGTTTCATCAGCATTGGCATGATGACATCATGCATGTTTCATCATATGATCAATCTGGCCCCTTCTCCACAGATTCCACAGATATTTATGGGTGTAATCATTTTGATTGAAATGGCTCTTTCTTTGACAAGGTTTAAGAGAACGTGGTTCAGCATGAGGTAACAGCTACAATGTGTTGCAATTTTATTAAGCTGTCACATTGGGCACTATTGTGATATATGGTGCAACAGAATTTATAAGCATATGTTTTAGGAGTATATAATAGGTAATATGTTTTTCAAAATAACATTTTGACTGGGTTCACATACACTGAATGAAGCCATGATTGTTTAACTATGGTTTATTAATAATTATTAATTAAATGTACCAAATTGTAATTAGTGGAATGATAAACTAGCTCTTTTTGTAATTCATAGAACAAATCTATTTTAAGGATGATCTATTAATTTGTCACAAACAAATTAAGCATACAAATCATGCATTACTATATAGTACTGAAGATCCAGATCCCTACTTGCCCACCTAAAGCTTTTACAAATAAATTACAAACAATTAATATCTATGCTTACCATGGCATATAATGTATTTTTCAGATAGGCTATGCAGTGCTCCAAAACTGAATATTTATTTTAATTGCTAAAAGATTATCATGTTTGAAATGTATGAAATAATATTCATTATTCATTTTTTAAATAGTTTCATTTTTATATTGGCATCTATACAAAAAGCACAGGAGTTCAGATGCATGGGAATTATCTGAGTTTATAAAATGTACATATTTTCAGTATTTTGGGCAATCATACTAACTAAATGGGTTGATTTGCAAAACATGCTAAACTTCCAAAAAGCCAACTAATCTATCAATGAGTTCAGCAAACAGCCACTAAGGTTTTAAGAAATCTCTTTAAGGAAGTTATGTCACTTGGTGTATATTTCTACTTGCAGCATACAAGATAGGATGCTGGGAATTTTACAAATAGAAAGTTATCATTTCTATGTTGAATGAGCAGTAATTTTCACCTCTATAACTTTGTATTTTAAGAAATGACATAGAAAAATAATCCTTGATATTAGCTCTTTTTTTGACCTGTATTTTCTTTATTTATTTATTCCATCTTCTGCCAATAATGGACAAGCTTCTTATAAAGCCATCATGAAGTAATTCCATACTTTGTCTTTTTAGCCAGTATTGCTCTTCTTCTGAGTCAAACATGTCCCATGAAAATATTTCTTCAATTTTGGAGAAAGGTAGAAGTTGGATTGTACCAAAGGCAGACTAAACAGTAGATGGAGTATGTCAGTGAGATCAAAATCTCCAATTGCCTCTTGGATTGCTCATGAGGTATGAAAACTAGTATTGTCATTTACAACAAAATATCATTCTTGTGCTTCCAAATTTTACTTAAGAGTTTTCAAAGCTTTGTGTACTGAAAAGTAATAATCTTACTTGAACCTGATGCTCTGAGTTAATAATTGAATCAGGTACAAGGAAATCTATTTGAATCAAAAAACAATCCAAAACTCTAGCCATGACTTTTCCTATTGAAATATGGCTTTTGAGGGTTTTTCGGTGGATAAAATTTGTAATGTTATTCCATTCCATTCCACTTTGTTTCTGGATCATAATGATGGCTGCATTTCATTGTCTATCATGAATCTGGAAAAAAAATCCCCATTGTCATCATATAATAACAGTTGATGGCAAATTTCAGCTCTTGATGCTTTCATATCTCCCATCAGCAAGTAAGGAACCCATCTTGCAGAAAACTTTCAGTATTGAAGAATATCAAGAATGTGACCCACACATTCCTCTGAAATGCCAATCATGGCAGCCATTTCCCTTGAGATATTACAATAGTCCTTAAACAAATCATCAACCGACGAAGAAAAGATCAGCCATTAACATGGCCGATCACCTAGCCACACCAGCTGAAAGCCAGAAGTACAGCTAAGCACAAGAACCACCATGGAAGATCCAGGTGAAACCTTTCCTTACCTCTCTGTAACCCTAACTACCTTCCTGTGAAAAGCCCCTAGAATTATTTCCCTGCTTTTAACGGAGCGGCGTTTGCTTACTATGGGAACATAAGCTTTGGAAAGAAAAGAAGGAATAATTAATCTTTAATAACTAAACAACTGGATTTCTACCTTTGGACACTTTGGGGTCCCAAAAAATCCCTATTATAGAGTTTTATTACTCTATTACCTATTAACTTGGAAAATATTGCTTTTTTTCTTTTTTCTTTTAATTTGACAAAAGCTATATTGGCGTCTGGAAAAAGATCTCATAGCCTACTGGGGATATCTTGTGGCAAAATCTGGCACAGCAACTGAATCTTTTTTCCTTTTATGATTTTGAGGCCGGATTTGACCTTCAAATTATCAGAAAAGGGAAAAGATAAGATTTGGAAGCAGCTGGGTGGTGAAACTAACTGCTAGAAACTGTGGAGGTGGATATTGGCTGATTGTTATTAAATACCAAACATAGCCTCCACTAAAAGATTATTTTTAATCACCACAGAAATGGAGGATCTTTACCCACAACTTGATTATAATCTTATACTGGAAACTTTTTTTGAAGCAACTGAGCAAATGAATTTCAGAATGAAAGCTAAAGATGCTACCCTAGAACTACAAATGGAACTCCAGACTCCAATTGATCAACCTACAGGCCAAGGAATACCAGAGGAGGAACAGACTAACACCAAAGAGGACTTTACACAATAACATGTACAATCTACTGAGATGGAGGAGTCTTATCCACAACTCAATTATAAACTTATATTGGAAAAAATAATCGAAGCTACTGAACAAATGAATTCCAGAATAATAACTAAAGATGCTACCCCAAATCCATAAATTGAATTCCAGACACCAACTGATCAACCTATAAGTAAAAAAACAACAGAAAAACAAACCAACATCAAAAGAGGATTTTATATAATACTGCTTACAACTTATTGAGAATCCTGATGAGCAAAGAGAGACTCTAACTAAATCATGTGCAATTTCAAAAGCAACAGGAACTGATCTGCAAACACAATACATTGAGAATTGTGACAACTATGACAACCAATTAGAAACTATAACAATGGATATGACTGACTATGCTACCCAGATGATATCGGAAAAAGGAGAAAAGGAACAAGATCAGACTGAACTGACGATAAACATGCTTAATCAAACATTGAGATTCGAATTGTCAGGGCAACAATGTAATAACTACAAAGGAGCCAGTTCCTTTCAAAAATTGCTAATTGGATACTCTCCCTTGACCCCAATGATGAAGGGAGACCTATTTGATGATACAGAGGCCCGGGTACGGCAGCCTGCTTGGCAAAAAAGAAAGCTAGAGTTAGATTTAAAAATGGAACTTAAAATTATATTAATGGGTTAAAAAGATTTTTAGAGATATTGATTGAGTTAGTATTTAGGATTTAGAATTAGGATAAGAAATAGAACATATTTGTGAAATAGAGTAAGAATGTAATTTTTGGAATAATATGGTTACCTCAGATATGATAATTATTTTGTAATGGAATGAGAGTAAGGAAATGAAGAGCCATTAGGATAAAAAATAGAACGGATTTGGGAAAAGTAAGAATGTAATTTTTGGAATAATATGTTTATTTTAGATATCACAACTATTATGTAATGAAATGAAGGAAAATTGGGTTACCTGAAGAGTAAACAATATGGTCATTTAACGCTAATTGGAATATGGTAATTGGAATTATGTAAAGCTTAAAAACAGGACATGGAGTAAAAGGTTATTGATAAATGTATTAATTGATTGAGTAAAAGGTTATTGATGAATGTATTAATTGATTGAACCCTAGTTAGACATATATTAATTTTAATATTTTATATTAAGGGAAATAGAGAGGGAAACCTTAAGGAGTTAACCTGAGGAATATATTTATGACTTTGTTATTGGATTATTGATTACCCCAGCACCACGTTGTTTCCTAAGCACTTGGATGTAAAAACTGAAAAATCAATAAAACGTGTCTTTAAAAAAAAGGAAGTCATGGTGGAAGAGGCTGCTGGAAAGGCAATGAAGATTCTCCGGCCACCTAAAACACACACCAGCCCACAGTGATCCACCAAGAGACTGCAGAAGACTCGGGGGAGGCCAGTGAGAGTGAAGAAATTGATCGTCCACAGAGCAAGCAACTTCCCCACAGAGCTGCACAAGCTGCGGGGGACAGCATGAAAGAGCAGAGTGCAGATTCCACACAGCAGTATGCCGTGCCTGTAAAAAGCAAGGGCACCTTGCCAGAGTTTGCAGAGGTCGTCAACGCTGCAAATACTGTATATTCTTGCTTTGACAATATGCAGAACTGTCTGGTATTTTTATAGTTAAACCAGGCAACAGGAAAAAAGGGAGGAGAATAAGGATAGCCCGGGAAAAAGAAACCGGAAGTAAATCACATCTTCCAAGTTGATTGGAAGATGTGAACCATGACCCCAAAATAAGGGGGGGGGGGAAATGCTTAGAATGTATATGCATAACGGAAAAGAAGCCAGACCTAAGCATTTCCACCATGCTGTACTGACGTCTCTGTAACCTTAATAAATGCTTTTAGGAAAAAATATGCCTGAAAGTCCTTTTAAGTGTTTCGTTAATCAGACACATGACATCATGCTTAGGTCTCAACTCCTTTTAAAACGATCTGGGGTCCCGAACTCCATCCTCTGCCTCTAAGCTTGAGAGGTGCTGGTAAAGATTCGGGGAAGATCTGATTATGAAGAAAGAAAAATTGTCTGAGGCCAGCCCCCTGGCTGCAACAGTTTCCCCGGGGGGGCGAAAGCGACAGCCGGCAAGCCGGGGGAGAGAGGAATCTGGCAGATTTCCCAGCTGGGAGCGAGGCCAAAACTATCAGGAGAGCTGATTTGGTCATCAGACTGGAATAAGCCGAGTGAAGGCTCTGGAGGATTCCACACAGCCCTGCCAGCAGATGAGCGTGAGTCACAACAAAGGGATTCTTACATATTGCCTTCCCCCTCCCAGTGGAGAGCTGCCCGGCTGTCTGTCACTGAAGACTCGGGTGAGTGGAAATACCCACCTGCAGTTCGCAGTGGGTCATTAGACTACCTGGCAGAGAGATTTGAAGAGTTAGAAGTGCAGAGCGAAGAGCAACTCCTGTTGAGAGAGGCCCCCAGCCCCACCCTTGCAGAACAAATAGTTTTTCAACCCCTGGGGTCCCCTGCCAAAGCCTCCAGCCCCACAGAGAGAGAAAACCCCAGCCTGGGCCCCCTACAGCAAGGTGAAACCAAGCAACCCCCACAGAGGAGTGATCAGCTATCTCTGAGCCTACATCAACTAATAGAGGCCTTGCAGCAGCTTGAGGTGGTGCAAAAGCCAGGAGAGCTACAGCTGGTGAGCTTACAGATTAGGGATGCCCAGCAACAACCCCCACTTGCTCAGCAGCCATTGAGGGGCCTACAGCAGCAGGGGGCATCACCAGCCCCTGCTGGACAACAGCAGAGAAGACAGCAGCAACCCCCGCCCAGACAGCAACCCGGGGAAGACCTGCAACGACTCGAGAGGCCAGTGTTACCGGTGTGGCAGCAGCAGGCAGGATGGGGCCAACAGCAACTGGGGGCACCACGTCAACAGCAGAGAATCCAGCAACCGTTGGATCAGCAAGCAGGATGGGGCCAACAGCAACTGGGGGCACCACGTCAACAGCGTAGAGCCCAACAACCATTGGATCAGCAACAGCTGGGGGTACCATGTCAACAGCAGAGAGCCCAGCAGCCATGGGACCAGCAACCGGGGTGGGGCCAGCAGCAACAGCCCCAGTGGGGGCTGCAACAGCCTGTATTTGCACCACCCTTCAAAGCAACCTTCTATGGGGAAGCTGATTTTTTTCCTCAACCAAGGGCACTTTCACTTGAACCGCTGGGCCTACCACTATCCGGACCCAGGTGCCATGGTCGACGTTATTGCATCCAACCTAGAGGGAGAAGCAGCTGAATGGCTGAATAATTTATATAGTGAGCAAGCCCCCAAATTGGAAGATCCCCACCTTTTCCTCTTAGGTCTGAAAGAACGATTTGAGGACCCATCCATAGGCCTCAAAGCAGCAAGACAAATTAACAAAATAAAACAAGCCGGGAGGCCTGCCCTGGAGTACATGCAAGAGTTCCGCAAGTTAGCAGGCCGAACAGAGGGGTGGTCCGAACAATCCCTGGTTCAATACTTTGTTGAGGGATTGGACAATCACCTCTCTCAGGCTTGCATCTACCGAGAAGTACCCAATTGGCTACAGGAGTGGTACCAGACAGCGGTGAAGCTAGACGTTAAGCTCTCTTGCTATAAGAAGCCTCCCCCACACAAACCCGAGCAGCAACCAGAGCTACCCGGACAGCAATCACCCCCACAAAAGCCCTCAACTACGGCAATGGCTGAAAGACCCAGGCCACCAACATGCCCTTCCTTTAAGTGTTTCCGGTGTGGACAAGAATGACATTGAGTGGCCACCTGTCCAATCCCCTACCCCCGACGGCAGAGCAGACCAGAACCAGCAATGCGAAAGAAACCTGCTCAGCGGCTAACGAGAGAAAAATCCAACCAGCTCATGCAGGAACCTGTCGCCCAGATTACACCCCCCACACAGGAGGACACTGGGACTCCAGTTGGACCCGCCCCTGCTCTACCCTTCTTTGACAGCGACGATGAAGGAGAGAATGACCCGATGGTGAGTCAACAAATCCCGCCATTTTCACTGGCCGCCAAGCTTATAATCCCTAAGTCTGGGGCACAAATGGCCTTAAATGTGCTAATTGATACTGGATGCACCCACTGCATTATTAGTCGGCAGTTTGCAATGAGAATGGGCATACGGGCAAAACAGCTTTCCGAACCGGTGAGGTTTGAGCAAGCTGATGGCTCCCTGATGGGAGGGACTCTTGTCACACAATTAACTGAGCCCTTACGCCTAGAAATAGGTGCACACTGGGAATTTATTCATTTCCTGGTGGCTCCAAAAATGACTGAGACAGTGATCCTAGGGTTAGCCTGGTTAGACAAATGGAAACCATTCATCTGGTGGGAGAAAGGAATGAGAACCATGAGACTACCTATAGGGCCTAATCCCCCTCTTGAGTCAACAGATGTTGCAGGGCACCTTAGACCACCCCATGAGCGAGCACACATGGCTGCCTCACCACCTCCACGCGAACCAGTCATCCCCAATGAATACCGGGACCTGGCGGAGGTTTTTAGTGAAAAAGAATGTGATGCCCTACCCCCTCACAGACCCAATGACTGCTCCATCAAACTGGTGCCAGGAGCCAAACTCCCACGACCGGGAATGTATGCTATGTCCCCCCTCGAAATGGAGGAGATGCAGCAATACGTGAACAAAAACCTAGCAAGGGGGTTTATTGAATGGGCCAAATCCACCATGGGAGCCCCTGTGCTATTCAAAGAAAAAAAAGATGGGTCACTTCATCTCTGCGTGGACTATAAGGGTCTCAATGCTGTGAGTGTGGAAAACAAATACCCCCTCCCCCTCCTAAAGGACTTATTAACCCATCTCACTAAACTAGACCTGAGAGAGGCATACTACCGGGTGAGAATAAAAGAGGGAGACGAGTGGAAAACTGCCTTCAACTGTCCAATAGGAGCTATCAGTTCAAAGTCATGTCATTTGGACTACAGGGGGGCCCAGCCCCCTGTATTTATGCAGTTGATTAATGAGGTACTACATGATCACTTATACAAAGGGGTTTTGGTGTATCTTGATGATATCCTAATATATAGCACGAACGTGACTGATCACATAAAGCTGGTAAGAGAAGTGTTAAAGAAACTATTGAATGCCAAGCTTTATGCCAAACTGTCGAAATGTGAATTTAATCAAACCCGATTGGACTATCTTGGCTATAGAATTTCCAACGAGGGTATTGAAATGGACCCAGCCAAGGTGAAAGCCATAATCGAATGGCAGCCCCCAAAGACTCGCAAACAGCTCCAGAGTTTTCTGGGTTTTGCCAACTTTTATCGTCAATTTTTCCCCTCTTTTGCCGAGATTGCCCTACCCCTTACCAAACTACTCAAAACAGGCAAAGGAGGAGGAAAGCCACGACCAGGCCAACCACTAGCATGGACAATGGGTTGTCAAACAGCTTTTGAGAACTTAAAAAGACCATTTGCTGCTGAACCGGTCCTAAAGCACCCCTGCCCAGGGGAACCCTTTGTGATTCAAGCCGACGCTAGCGATGTGGCAGTTGGAGCTGTGTTGCTGCAAAAGAACAAAAATGGGATCCTGCAACCCTGCGCCTACACCTCTAAGAAATTTACTGAGAGCGAGTGGAGATGGGCAATCTGGGAGAAAGAGGCCTTCAAGATTAGATGGGCACTATTAAACTGGTGACACTATCTGGAGGGGAGCAAGGTGCCATTTGAGGAATGGACAGATCACAAAAATTTAGAAGCACTGAAAACTCCCCGCAAATTGTCCCCAAAGCAAGTGCGGTGGGCACAGTACTTTAACCGCTTCGATTTCACTCTAAAGTACATACCAGGAGGAAAGAACTTCCTAGCTGATGCGCTATCCCGGCTACCCCAATACGAGAGTGAACGGGAAGAGGTTAACGAGGCAATTATCCCCAATCCGCAAACTGCCAATCAACTTACACCTCGCAGGGTCCCCAATCCTGATGACCCTGGAGCAAAGAAAATAAAATGAGAACTCCTCACCGACCAATGGTTCAAAGATAATCAGACCTCCCTAACGTGCAGGGATGGTTTGGCTTACATGGGCGGAAAACTATATTTGCTGGAAGCCCTCCGTCTCAATGCGCTCAAACACAGCCATGATGTAAAACAGGCTGGACACTTCGGATATTTGAAAACCCTACACCTCACCCGCCGACAATTCTGGTGGCCGGGGCTGAAAAAGGATGTGGAAAACTATGTAAAAAGTTGTACTGTATGTGCCACAATGAAAAGAATCCCAGGGAAACCCCCTGGACTACTGCAACATTGGCAGACCCTTCTCAACCATGGGAAGAAATAACTATGGACTTTATAGTAGACCTACCTGAAAGTAGTGGAAACACTGTCATCTGGACAGTAATAGACCTGTTCTCGAAGCAGGCTCATTTCATCGCCTGCAAAGGACTCCCATCTGCCCAACGACTGGCCAAATTGTTCCTGAAACATATCTACCGGCTGCATGGCACCCCTAAGCGGATAATTTCAGACAGGGGGGTGCAGTTCACAGCGAAGTTTTGGAGGGCTTTCCTTGCATTAATTGGATCATCTCAAGGTTTATCATCTGCTTTTCATCCAGCCACCAATGGGGCCGCAGAAGCCGCTAACAAAATGGTGGAGCAATATCTTAGGTGCTACGTTTCTTACCAACAGACGAACTGGACTGATCTTCTCCCTTTTGCAGAGGTGGCGTACAATAATTCTGTGCACAGCAGCACCGGTTACATGCCTTTCAGAGTGGCCACAGGAAAAGAGTTCAACCCAATACCTGAATATCCTCAGATGCCCTCCGCTTCCCAGACACTTGACCAGTGGGTGAGGGGGTGGGAAGAAGTTTGGAGAAACACAAAAGCTGCTTTAAAAAAGACTTTTGAAACCTATAAAAAGCAGGCTGATAAAAAGAGGGCTCCCCAAAGAACATTCCAAGTTGGGGAAAAGGTTTATTTGTCAACTAAATATCTACGCCTCAAGTTGCCCAGCAAGAAACTGGGACCAAAGTTCTTGGGGCCTTTCCCCATAGTAAGGATCATCAACCCAGTTACAGTAGAGCTAAAACTCCCTAAACTCTTAGGGAAAATTCACCCAGTTTTCCATTGTAGCTTGTTGAAACCATATTGGGGTTCCACGTTAAGACCTCCTCCCAAAAAGGCACCTGGGCCCCTCATGGTTGCGGGACAGACCCACTATGAAGTAAAGCGTATTCTTGACTCTAGAATTTTTAGAGGGAAATTGCAGTATCTAGTACAATGGAAGGGATACCCGTTATCCGAAGCCACCTGGGTGAAATCCAGTGAAGTAAAGGCTAATAGATTGGTCAAAAGGTTTCATGTGAAACACCCCAACAAACCAAAAGATAACCCTTAACATATGCTTTGGTTTGCTTTACAGGATCTGTCCTTTTTGTAAGGGGGGCTGGATGTCAACGCTGCAAATACTGTATATTCTTGCTTTGACAATATGCAGAACTGTCTGGTATTTTTATAGTTAAACCAGGCAACAGGGAAAAAGGGAGGAGAATAAGGATAGCCCGGGAAAAAGAAACCGGAAGTAAATCACATCTTCCAAGTTGATTGGAAGATGTGAACCATGACCCCAAAATAAGGGAGGGGGGGAAATGCTTAGAATGTATATGCGTAACGGAAAAGAATCCAGATCTAAGCATTTCCACCATGCTGTACTGACGTCTCTGTAACCTTAATAAATGCTTTTAGGAAAAAATATGCCTGAAAGTCCTTTTAAGTGTTTCGTTAATCAGACACATGACAGCGACACAGCAGCACAGGGGAAATGGCCCCCAGGACAAAACAGAGTTGAATACTGCTCAGGAAGGCATAGCATCCAATGCACAGGGGCCCAACATTCCATCAAAGAAAAGATAAGACTCCAACTAAGACTCCCATGCTTCATGGAGCTAGATACTGGATCAACCCTGTCCATTATCTCCTCCAGGACTTTTGACCACATTTGCAAATGTAGCCAATGGCAGGTCCCGCTCATATCATCGAGCTTAGTGCTAACGAACTTCCAGAATTGCTGTATTCCCATAAGGGGGGAAGCTACCATTAGAGTACAATTCAGAGAGTTCAAGGGTCCCCTCAGCATAGTGGTCATAGAGGGACCGTGCACCAACCTCATAGGACTGGACTGGTTTGAGGCCCTGGGCATCAGGGTGATGGGCATCCATCGAACACAAGTAGCTGATCTAGCAGCAGTATGCCAACAATATGCTGATTTATTAAGCACAGAGTTGGGAAAATACAAAGGGGCACCCATTTCACTCAACCTCGATCCAGCAGTAACTCCAATCCAATTAAAACCACACAGGGTTCCTTTTGCATAGAAGCCAAAAATTGATGCAGAACTAGACAAGCTGGTACAGCAGGGAGTGCTCCAACCAGTGGACTGTAGCCAGTGGGAGACTCCAATATTGACCGCAGTTAAGCCTAATGGGGACGTCCGCATCTGCGCAGACTATAAGTGCACCATAAACAAGGCACTACAGCAACATGCTTACCCAGTACCAGTAGTGAGCCACATCTTCGCTTCACTCCAGGGAGGCCGAATCTTGCTAAGTTAGACCTCGCCCAGGCTTACCAGCAGCTACCGGTAGATGACGCTACCGCAGAAGCACAAACAATTGTCACACACAGAGGTGCATTCCAAGTGCGCCGCTTGCAGTTTGGGGTAAGTGTAGCACCAGGGTTGTTCCAAAGTATTTTATGGAATGAACACTGAAGAACATTCCCAGTGTCTTCCCATATTTTGATGATGTCCTGATCGCAGGGGAATCAGCGGCAGTCCTGGCAGAACGTCTCTGTGCAGTACTCCAATGTTTCTGCGAGGCAGGCCTAAAACTCAAAAAGGGAAAGTGCCAGATCGACGTGGAATCCACAAAATTCTTGGGTTTCCGCATTGATGTTGCCAGAATCCACCCATCTGACGCAAAGCTAAAGGCAATTCAGTAAGCCCCCACACCAAAATCCAAGGGGGAGCTACAAGCATTCCTGGGCTTGCTCAATTTTTACCACTCCTTCTTACCACATAAGGCTGCCCTGACAGAACCTCTATACCGCCTACTGGACAAAAAATGCCCTGGGTCTGGTCGTGCACCCAAGACAAAGCATTCAAGGCGATAAAATCATTGTTATCATCGGATTCCATCCTAGCTCATTTCAATGAAAACCTACCAGTAGTCTGTGACGCTTTGCCATACGGCATTGGGGCAGTACTAAGCCACAGGATGCCAGATAGTAGAGAGACCCCCATCACATACTATTCTAGAACGTTATCATCGGCTGAAAGAAACTATGCCCAGATAGACAAGGAAGCCCTTGCCATAGTGGCTGGCATTAAGAAGTTCCACGACTTTTTCTATGGACGAACCTTCACCATCTTTACAGACCACAAACCTCTGCTTGGTCTCTTCACAGCAGACAAATAGACACCACAGATCCTGTCGCCACGAATGCTACGATGATCCATTTTCATGGCTGCTAGTTCACAAGCCGGGTAAGGAAATGGGCCACGCCGATGCTCTCAGCTGACTGCCTCTACCGCAGACTGATCTGGACCCAGCCCCAGCTTGTCATATCCCGGCGATGCAGGACCTGCCTGAAGCACCCCTACATGCAGGAGACATTGCAGCTGAAACCACCACGGACAGAACGCTTAGCTGCGTTCTCAATTGGATGTTAAGGGGATGGCCAGAGACCCGGCCAGGCCCTGAGTTCTATCACTACGCTTCTCGGAAAAATGAACTGTCGGCCCACAAGGGATGTGTGCTGTGGGGCAGCAGGGTCATCATTCCACTCAGTCTTCGCTCCAGGGTGCTGGATTCCTTACATGAGCAGCACCCAGGTATTGTTCGAATGAAGGCTCTAGCCAGGAGCTACTTGTGGTGGCCAGGCCTGGACAAGGACATTGAAAATCAAGTAAGGAATTGCCAGGCCTGCCAATAAACCTGACCAGAGATGCCACGAGCACCAGTGCACTGCTGGGAGACCACACACACACCATGGTCTTGTGTGCACATTGACTTTGCGGGCCCCTTCCAAGGGCATGTGTTCCTAATTGTAGTAGATAGTTATTCCAAGTGGTTGGAAATGGCACCAGTCTCATTGATGACAACAACCAGGGTCATCCAAGAGTTGTGACAGCTGTTTGCCACACATGGTCTGCCAGATGTAATCATGTCCGACAACGGGGCACAATTCACGGCAGGAGAGTTTCAATCTTTCCTCAATGCCAACATGATTCGGCACATAACATCCACTCCATTCCACCCCACAACCAATGGTTAGGCCGAACAAATGGTCAGGGCCACAAAGGAGGCGCTCAAGCAGATGACAACTGGAGACTGGAATCACCGCCTGGCGAACTTTCTCCTGTGTCAACATACAACTCCCAGTACAGCAACAGGTTGCAGCCCAGCAGAGCTGAGGTGGGGCCGCCAGCTGGGTGAATTGGTCTGGGCCAGGAATTATGGAAGTGGGGCACCTTGGGTGGCAGCTAGGGTAACGAAGATAATGGGGCCCTTATCATATGAGGTTATTCTGGAAAATGAACATATGGTCAGATGCCACATTGATCAGTTACGGCGTCAGCAGGCCGGGCCAGTCCCAGGTGAGGATCCCGAGGTTTTATCAGATACACAAGAGAACTATTTTCCTCCAAGTTTGTCTACATCACCCATGGCTGCCTCCGGGGAAACGGAGGTACGAGGGGCCTACTGAAGTCCACTACCCAATAATAACAGCAGTAAGAATCATATTTACACAATATTGGAAAAAGGAAGAATTATCAAGAAATAATTAAAAGAATAAATAATTAAAAAAATATTAGAATGTGAAGAAATGGGCAGACTTACTATGAGGCTGAAAGAAAAAGAAGAAACAGAATACTATCAGACTTGGAACTTGTTTTATCAATGGCTGGAGAAAAGAATAAAGGATTAGGAATTAAATCTGTATTAGTGAATGATAAACTCAGACAACACGTTGAATAAGTACCATTGAATTGTATGGAAAAATTAATAAATTTTTTACAATAAATAAATAAATAAACAAACAAAATGACTAGTGGGTAGACAATAACACAATTTAAAGAACGAAATCATAAGAAAAGTTATATATTGCTGTGTATTGTGCTAAGAACATAGCTCTCCCTTTAGTGCAAGTTAACTGAGATATTTAAAACTGAGATACTAATGATGATATAATTTCGAATCCTGGAAATCCAGTGGTGAGTCTGGATTTATGTTGCTTACTTCTTCAATATTAAGAGTTTGTTGTTACCAACTGCACCTTTGAGTTTAATCTCTGTAAGGTTATTTTCTCTTTAGTTATTCAAAATTTCAATGTGCTAATTGATGGATACCACAGGGCTTAGCAAACTCATGCAGAACTTTTATACAGAAAGCACAATGTGTCCTCTCTGCTGTTAAAAAATGATATTTTTTAAAAAAATCTGTGCTTTCTTTTGTGTTCTATACTAAACAATATAGGTATCATGCATAAGCTCTCTTCTCTTCAATGTGGTTTCATTACAAAGCCAAATCTCTGAGAAATGATTTAAGGCTACATTATCCGGTTTCTAATTCCTTTCCTTTGTTCCTGAGGAAATGTAATTGTGAGAAGCTGAGAGAAAGGTTTTGAGCATGGGTTTCTATGTCAGTCTTGCAGAAAACCATAAAGTCTTTTTTTATGGGCTTCTCCTAAGTCTAGCCTTACTTTTTCAAATTAAAGGAAACAATATGACAATCTTAGCCAGCTCTGATCTTATACCTTCATTTGCAATTGAGCAACAATATCAGACTTTAATTTGACAAAATTTAACAATGACAAAATATTCTTGCATGTAAACCACTTTTTTACTGTAATTTTTTTTCCTGAGAGCAAAAGAAAAAAAAATAGTGTAGTCAGTTTTATTCCTTAATGAATTCTAAATTTATTGATAAGATATACAGTAACTATATAGGAAATATTAGATCAGAAATTATAAACCAGGTAAAATATGACAAATATTTGCAATAATATGCTGAAATGATATAGATTTGAGTTTACCACCAACATCTTGGGAATGTAAATGTCAAATTTTCTGCCGGATTGTGTGATATAAACTGTCGTGGGAAAGATAAAAAGAAAGCAGGTACAAAGAGTATCAAATTTCTTCTTTCCTGAACTAGATATGTGAGTTTTAAAAAAAACTGCAAAAAATAAGAGATGACTTTGTGTGCTGGCTCTTCTAGTTATTGATCAGTCAAATTTAAAGTTGAAAACTAGGCAATGCTTAGATCATCTACTTTTCCCAATATTGGTTGTGGAAGTGCTATGACTCTTCATTGTGTCTCTTTCTCTATGTCTATGACTTCCATACTGAGTTCATCATTTGGCTCATTGCCATCAGACTTTTGTGTAAAATGTCTGGGATCTTTATAACCAAATGCTGAAGAAATGTTTATTCGTCATTTCATGGACAGAAAGAACATGTCCTAAAATGCTATTGAATTCACCTGGTTCTCTGGCAATGTTGTTCTTGGTATTCCTTGGTGTTTTGGGATCTGTCATAATTTCAAACAATCATTAAGCAAGGATGTCCTATATGTGCATAATATGTATAATCTTAACATGTTTTAGTATGACATTAGCTGATCATATACATTCTACTACACCAGAAAATGGTTTGTTAGGCTCTGGTTTAGCACATTCTAGAATATGTCTAATCTTGTTTAGGAAACAGCTTGTGGAGTGAACCAAGGTAATTGTGGTTAATCTAATGATGTTTAGATGACCATGTTATTTGAATGAACCAAGAGATGCCCTGGTCTGAAGGGATTCAGTGAGTTTGAAATCACAGACAGAAAAACCTCCTCTGAAATAATGGTCACTGCACTGCTCCTATTTATGTAAAAGATCCTCCTCATCTCCCTTCAGTGTACCCTGGTTATAACCTATGCATTAGTAGATGATAATGTAATGATCACTTTATGTTTTATGATTTCAACCTCTTTTTAAAGGACTTAGGTCAACTTCCCTTATATTCATAATATATATTGTAATAGTTTGTTTCAAACAATCATTGCTACTACATGAGCAAATGAAAACAGCCAAAAGGCTTTAAAATTGAATCCACAAAAGCCAAAATATTCTTTGTGAAAGCATGCAAAGAAAATTACTGATCATGAATAATTTTGGAGAAATTAGTACTCATTCCAACAGAAACATTGAGGCAATTATACAAAGCAGGTCCTGCTAGGCTGAAAATAATCCATCATATAAAGAAAGCAGCATGCTATTTTCAAGTTTGATCATCTAAAATACATTTGTTGGCCTGTGTTACAGAGTTGCTATCTCGTAACAGCCTTAAATCATTGCTTGAGAACACTGCCAAAAAACCTCTTCATTTCCTTTTAGTGACTTCTTATTGCCCTGTTTAATAGAAAAGGAAGGACATGATGTTGTTTTAATGACAGGAAACCAATGCCTTCCAAATGAATAAATTCCATCAGTGGCTGCCATGAAGTGTGTTAATTATTTCCTTTGATAAATTAAATGTTGTAAAAGTCTCTAAAGCATCAAGCATGTTTCTTGAAATCATTATCTCTTCTCATTTTGAAAGTTAACTCAGACCCAGCAATTTCAATTTAACAGACAACATGTGCCCTTAATGTTGTCATTTATGTCAACCAAAATTATTAATTTTGCCCCAATTTCTCAATATATCTGTTCAGTTTATAATTTTATTAAACTAATATTTAACAATAGGCCATACTTTTGTTCTGAATATATAGATCACAGCAAATAATTGATCAGTCTGTCCAGTGCTCTACTTACATAATTACTAGGCTCAATTTAGAGAGCATAGTACGGCAAATGATTTAGGAACAATTTATCTTAGTATAGATGTAGAGCTTATTGATCAAGTGGACATGGAGAGTAAGCAGGCATTTGACAATGGAATTCAGAGAGGGAATTTTTTTTTATTAAATTTTTTTATTAATTTTAAAATATGAACAAATAATACAAATATGGTGCATTTCATTAAAAAAACAGACACATAAAAAGCCTATTCCGAAATAATCGACGTTCCCCCCCCTGCATCCACACTCCCTCCACCTTCCTACCTACTTCCCTCTCCTTCCTCCCCCTCTTGACCATTACCTCTCCTCTTTCCTCCTTCCCAACTATCCTACACATCCCATCACCTTCTTTTCCACCACCTCGGATGCAGTTTAGGGGTACTAGCCGATCATCTCCTCTTCTTAAAAACAAACATTTACATTTACATTACATTTATAAATACACCAATTTTTTTTTTATAATTCTACCCCTTCATTCCCTTCCTTCCTCCCCCCCCCCGGACTTCCCAGAACTGAGTACAGGGATAAATACATAACGTCCCAAATCTAAAGTAAGCTATCCATTCATAATACAAACAAAATTTAACATACTTTAACTCTAACATAAATAATAGACTTAAAAATAATATATATATATATATATATATATATATATATATATATATATATATATATATATATATATATATATATATATATATATATATATATATATATATATATATATATATATATATAAATTATATTAAATATATAGAAAATATTAGGAAAAAAAAGATATTTATTCAAAAGCTATATGATAATTAATCACTTCATACTTTCTCTTCATATAATCTATCCATCTTCTCCACACCGAAATAAATTTTTCTTGAGATTGATCCTTCAAGTATGTGGAAATTTTTGCCATTTCTGCAAAATATGACACCTTCAATCTCCAATCATCCATAGTCGATAATACCTCTTTCTTCCAGTTTTGAGCAATCAATAATCTTGCTGCTGTTATACAATACAACATCAAATTCATTTCTTTAGAATCCAAATTTTCCATAATACCCAATAAGAATAATTGCGGTGTAAAGTTTATCTTTTTCTTAAAAATCTGTTGAATGTTCCACCAAATCTTAATCCAAAAAGCCTTTACATCCCTACATGTCCACCAAATATGATAATAACTTGCGTCTAAATTACCACATCTCCAACATTTTGGCTGCAAATTTGGATACATGCGAGACAATTTTTGGGGATCTAGATGCCATCTATAAAACATTTTATAAACATTTTCCCTTAAATTCTGTGCTTGGGTGAACTTGACATTTCTTACCCAAATTACCTCACATGTATCTAACATAATTGGTTCTTGAATATTTTGTGCCCATTTAATCATACAATCTTTAACTAATTCTGTTTCCGAATCAAATTCTATCAAAACACTATAAATTCTCCTAATATGAGCTCTACTTTGATCTTTAATCTGCTTTATCAAGTTCACATCTTCCAAAGTTAAACCAAGCTTTTGGTCTATACGCCACCTCT
>NW_015386636.1:500364-502037 GCF_001527695.2 Protobothrops mucrosquamatus | reverse complement strand
GAAGGTGGAGGAGTTTTAGGTTTCTGTTGTGTAATTTGCACAACTGGGGAAGAAATAGCTGTTTTAGGTACTGCAGAAGTTCCAGTACGTTTAGAAGCCATTCTGAAAGCACTCTGAGAATAATCCAAAACAAGAGAAAGCAGCAGCTGTTTAAGCAAACTTTCCTTGAATTTAAAAGAGTCTTTTCAAAGTATCAATCCACAACAGCAAGTGTTTAGCCAAACTTTCCTTGAATTTAAAATAGTCTTTACAATGTATCAATCCACAACCGGAAGAGAAGTGAAAGTTTTCCTTTGAAACAAAGAAATGGCCCGCAGCCATTTTCTTCTCAAATTAATTATAACAATTGAGAAGAATGTCTTTAAATCTTCTGAGTTAAAGTCTTTATCAATCAAAGTCCAATTTTCCTGGTCAGTTCTGTCTGTTGATAAGTTTACTCACGATTAAAAATCTGAATAAATATCAGAGGTGGAGACGACGTCTGGCTTCGCTGCAAACGAAGACATCCCGAGCTGCGGAGAAAGCTCTGAGCTCCGGAGGAGTTCTCACCTTCGCCCCCCTGCAAAGCTCCTAGGCGGGACTAGGGAACTGTACTCCTACTCAGAGTAAAACTTGCCCTCTCTCCTTCTCCCGAAGAGAAAGCTCAAGCTGCCAAACAGCTGATGCGCGCTGTTTCGGTGGCTTTAACGCAGTCCCGGACGGGAGGCTTGTAAAAAGCCTCCATCGGCCATCGGCCGACCACCGGAAGTCGGAATTCAGAGAGGGAATTTAAAGGGAGCTCCTAACAAATTTGCCTCCTAAATGAACATTGACTTCACATTGGCAACAGAGTGCAACAGAGCTATATACACCCCCTTTATTTACCTAACCTATATGCAGAATATATAAATAAATATTACAAGATGGATTGGAAGAAGACAAATATGGTTTTAAAACTGGAGGAAGAAACATCAACAGTCTGCACTCTGACACTATCGTGATAGCGAAAATGCAAAGGATCTGCAAGCTGTAATAATAAAGTTAGGGAACACATGAAAAAAGGACTAAAATTACCAATAAAGGAACTAAAATTAAAAGGATTAAAATGAACTATAAAGAAAACCAAACTAATGACAACAGCAGAAAATTTAGAATTGTCTATGAAGATATTAAAATATTGGATAGCTACTGCCTTTTAGGATCAACCATAAACAGTAAAGCAACAAGCAGTAAACAAATACACAATAGACTAGCATTTGACAGAGCAGCCATGAAAAGTTATTCAAATGCTGTAATGCATTTACAAAGATCATAATCATGCAAGCCATGGTATTCCCTGTGACACTCTATGGAAATGAAAGTTGGACATTGAAAAGAAAGTAGGAATAAGTATTGTCACTTTTGAACCTTTGTGTTGGAAAAGACAACTAAGAATACTGTGCACAGCTATAGAAACAAAGACATGGATCATTGAACAAATCAACCCAGAGTTCCCAATTGTAGTGATCCGGTTCCCATGAAATACAAGACACAGGGTTGTCTGCAAGAGTGAGAACCTCGAGTAGATTCGTAAGCTCTCTTTTATTGAAATTTTACACATAGACCTCATTGTAACTTTCCATCTCAAGGAGGAAATAACAAACCTTCTGGTTAGCGATTTGCTAGACACAGACACAGATAACATTTATTTGTAC
>NW_015386636.1:493902-496822 GCF_001527695.2 Protobothrops mucrosquamatus | reverse complement strand
ATTTTACACATAGACCTCATTGTAACTTTCCATCTCAAGGAGGAAATAACAAACCTTCTGGTTAGCGATTTGCTAGACACAGACACAGATAACATTTATTTGTACTTTGTACGTGTTCCAACTGCCAGGGCAGTCTGCACGTAAATACACAAAGTCAAAATACTAATTAAACATGAAGTAGCTTTGGTTAATCTCCACACCCAATCAAGGCATAAATAACCAGGTTCAATCTTTCCTACTTCAGAGGCATTATGTGCCTCTTTAAAGCTTTTAAAGGTGGAAGGAAAGAGAAGAAGGGAATGACAGCAAGGTGGCTAAACACAGTGGTGATGAGTTGGACACAGTGGTGGGATTCAGCCAGTTCGCACCAGTTCTGCAGAACCGGTAGCTAATTTTTTGCTGCCCAGCCCAGAATGGACTTCCGGAAGCGGCATCCACACAGAGAATCGGTTGTTCATATATTTGAATCCCCCCACTGGTTGGACAATTTGGAAAACACGGTTAGGGACAGATTGTCATGGAGAAAATAGATTTATGTGGTCTCTGGGAGTAAAAAATGACTTTATGGCACATAATAACAATTTGAATAATTTATACTTGGCTAATTGAGAGCATGAGAAAAGAAAAAGAACAAACAAAGCCCTTTATTAGTGAGAATTTAGGGAACAAAAAAAGTGACAACTGTAAGATTCTTGAAGACAATGTGTTAATTATCAGAAGTAGACATTGGTTTTTCTTATACTTTTGATCAGGCATCTTCCATACTTGGGAATGGTACAGTTCTAATATATTTTGAATTTACAAGCATTTAACAAAGTACCCCTGATTTTTTGATTAGCAAACTATTTCAACGTAGGCTGAACAGCATGGTAATTATAGGATGTGAAATTGGTTAAAAACTACCCTCAAAAAATGCTCATCAATAGTGCTTCATCAATTTGTAGAAAAATATGGAGTAGGGTGCCACCGGTTTTAGTCCTGTATATTTTCTGGTTTTCAAAATTTTTATTAAGAAGTAGAATGAAGAGATGGAGAGCATGCTTATCAGATTTGTGGACTTCCGGTGGGAAAACAGCTGTGGAGATGGCGGCTTTTTTTAGCCGTCCGCCTGGGGCTGCGTCAAAGCCTGAAGAGACAGCGATCAACAGCTGTTTCTCGGCTAGGAACTTCTCCCCTCGGGCGAAGAGGGGGGGTGAGTTTGCCTGGATAGAGATAGAAGCCTCCTTTCTCCCCCTTTCTTGTTGGGGGATTTGAAAGTGATGGCTCTCTCAGAGTCCGGGCATTTCTCCGCACCCCATGGTGCCTTTGCTCCTTTTTTTTTCAGGAGCAAAGCCAGAAGCAGCTTCCACTTCTGCTTTTTAAAGACACTTATTGTGAGTAAAATTTAAAGCAGACAGAACTGAACATGAGGACTGGATTTTAAATGATTTAAAACTTTAACTCAGAGAATATTATACTATCTTCCTTATTTGCATTAAACTAAAGCAAGAAGAAAATGGCTGCGGAACTGCCGTTTCTTTGTAGCAAAAGGCATTGTTAAGGAAAACTTTCACTTTTCTTCTGGTTACTGAATGGATACAGATATATCGTAAAGAACTTTTTCAGCTTATTGAAAGTTCAAGTTTCTTATTTTTCTTTTTTCTTCCTTTTTTTTTTTTTTACAATAGTTTAAATTTAAAATGTCTTTACTTCTACTCCCCCCATTAATTATATTCAAGGATTTACAGGAAACAGGATTTTTTGGACAAGAAACTGGGGGATTTTATGAAAACAGAGCATTTGTTTTTCAAGATTGTACAGCTCATGTATGACGGGTGGATGAATTAACAGAAGATATTGTGGATATATTTCAGAATGATATGTTATATTATAGAGACATGGAGCTTGTTCTGAGAACAGGATTGAAAGATGGCATGCAGGGAAAGCTGAGAGAGAAAATGGTGATTGATCTGGATATGGTTTTGGGCTACGACCCTGAAGAAATTTCAAGAGAAAAAATTTATAGAGTTAATTTAGGGGTCGTTCATCAGAGAAATCTGTCCAGAGATGTTGCTATCTACTTTTCTAGAAGATTTTGTTATCATCAACGGGTGGAAGAATTACCAGAAAAAGTGGAAGGTCTTGAAGATGGATCTGCAAAAGAGGAAACTGTGGAAGTCATGAAGTTTGTTTTGAGAACAGGATTGAAATATGGTATGCAGGAAAAGCTGAGAGAAGAGATTGTGATAGATCTGGTTATGGTTTTGGCGTACGACCCTGAAGAAATTTCAAGAGAGAAAAATTTATAGATTTAATTTAGGGGTCGTATGTCAGAGAAATCTACCTAGAGATGTTGTTATTTACTTTTCAGAAGATTTTGTTATAATGTGTATGCAGCAAAAAGGATTTAATTTACAATACATTTGTCTGTTTTAGAAGTTTTATATTTTTATAACTTTTGATTTTAAACATTGATGGTTAATTTGCTGTATAAAAGAAAGAGAATATTTCATTATTTGGAAAAGTTTGCAATGAATTTATATTATGTTAAAGGATTGATTTGATTAAGGGAGTTAGTTATAAGGAGCTGTATTTTGAATAGAGTTTATATAATGAGAATTCATAAAATTAGTTAAAGACTGTAAAATAATTGATTGGATATATGGGATATAATTCGTACTTTATTATGGGATTTGAATTTTAAAGAGACGAATGTGATGCTGATGTTATAATAGTGGTAAGATTATTGTTGTTTAAATTTTAGAAAAGATGGGTAGATTATATTCAGAGAAAGTTAGAAAGTGATAAATATTTTTTAGTTTATGAGTAAATTTTATAATGTTTATTATAATTAAGGATATTATTATGTTTAAGTCTTGAAGAAATGGTAAAGATTTCCACATATTTGCAAGATTAATTTTAAGTGTGACTTGGGGAAGAT
>NW_015386636.1:478276-493342 GCF_001527695.2 Protobothrops mucrosquamatus | reverse complement strand
TTATGAGTAAATTTTATAATGTTTATTATAATTAAGGATATTATTATGTTTAAGTCTTGAAGAAATGGTAAAGATTTCCACATATTTGCAAGATTAATTTTAAGTGTGACTTGGGGAAGATGGATAGATTATTATTAGTTATATGCTTAGAGTTTTATTTGATTGTTTTTTAATGTTTAGAGTTAAAGGATGTTTATACCTGTTTGTTTTAAATTTGGGTACTTATCTTTTGACTTGGGATGAGGTGTTTGTAACCCTGTAATCAATTCTGGGAAGTCCGGGGGGGGATTGGGAGTGGGTGGGTGGGTAGAAATAGATATAAAATAATCAGGTGTACTGATGCTAAATTTTTGAGAAGCAGATGAGTTGTTATTGATATTAATGTATGCCTGTATTTGTATATTTGGTTTTTTTGAAAATTAATAAAAAATTGTTTGAAAAAAAAAAGATTTGTGGAGAACACAAAATTGGGTAAGGCAAGCAATAAACACAAATGAAATATGAAAAACAGTATTATTAAATTAGAAATCTGTTTTGAAAATGACAATGAAATTTAATAAATAAATGTAACATTATTCACTAAGAAGCAGAAATGCATAAATATAAAATGGAGATATAGTTTGGTAATTATATTTGTGGAAAAGATCTTAGGGTACTAGTGACAATTTGCATGTGAGCAGAATTACATGGTTGTAGAAAAAGGAAATGCCATTTCTCTAGGAATAAAAACTGTACATGAGTAGTTTTGAGCAACTTGATCTTTAAAAAAAAAAAAAAAAGCTGGCAAGTGATAACGCTTCTTTTTCAATGATTCCTGCTGTCAACAATTTTCAAAAGTATTGACCAAACAATGTTGAAGACAAATGAATCCCCATAGGATAGCCATTACAGAGGGCCATCCTTAAAAACAGCATTTAGGTTATGGTTAATGCACACCTGTGATCCTTCTGGAGCTGTCTAGACTTAGTTAGCAACAGTAATGCCATATATGTGGAGCTACTCTTGAAAAGTGTCCTGTAACTTTAACAGTGCAAAATATAGAGGCTAATCTGATGTGAAGTACAAGAATTATACAATGCCGATTGGATCTCCATTGTATTTATATTGTATTTATACTGTATTTAAAATCCATTTCAAAGTAGCGGCCAGAGCTGCCGGGATGTGCTATACTGCATTCAGCTGATGGAAGAGCTGTAAGTCTTGGGAGACTCCACCAGAAAAGTGGCTAGGCCCTGATTGGATCTCCATTGTATTTATATTGTATTTATACTGTATTTAAACTCCATTTCAACTGCTGCCAGAGCTGCCAAGACGTGCTATACTGCCTTCAGCTGCTGCTAGAGTTGTAAGTCTTGGGAGACTCCACCAGGAAAGTAGTTATATAATTATATTACTAAAAATCAAAAACAGCAGCAGTACATTCAGGGCAAGTGCATCTGAGATTCCCTGCATCTAAGAATGTCTGCCTTAGTTCAGTGCAACACTTCCTTTGCAGCTATCTTCCACAGTACCCTTTTCAAACTTGGAAACTGTCCTATCTGTAAACAAATCACTAGCCTACAAGGACAGATTATTTATCTAGGGTCTGTAATCTCTGCTCTTCAGGCAGAAATTAGGTGTCCAGTTCAGCCCCTCTACTCTAGTAAGCCTCCGTGCTATCAGCCCCCTCTACCACAAAGATCCTGAAGGAGAAGGGCAGTGTGGACAACCGTGGGATCTGGCAGGGTGAGAGCTGTGAACCATAAACGCATAGCTTTCGCTGTGTCCCTGCACAACAGTTACAGTGCCCTTGCTGACCTTAATAGGGACATTAAGGAGACAGGTAAAGGTATTTGTGAAGATAACTCAAATAAGCAGGGGATTGTGATCCAAGACGAAGAACTAGATTTCGACAGGGAGAAGTGTGAATCAGGTATTACACATCAGTCATGCAAGAACAGAAAGGCACCCAAAAAGAGAAGCTACCTTCTGGTAGGTGATTCAATTATAAGGGATGTAAATTTAGGAAAAACACAGAGGCTATGAAAGAGGTCAGGTGTCTTCCAGGTGCTACTGCCAGTAGGGACAAGAAGCGTATTTCTAAAATAATCAAGAATGGCAGCAAGGGCTGTGATGTGGAGGCTATTGTACATCTTGGCACTAACGATCTGTCCCAAAAAGATGTACTCTCTGTGCAGAACGATTTCCAGAGCTTGGGGAAGGAACTTAGCAGAATAGGCTATAGGCTTACTTTCTCAGAGGTTTTACCAGTATATAAGGAGCAAAATGGAAAAGGCCAGCGCATAACACAATTAAATATGTGGCTAAAGGAGTAGTGTAAATGGGAAGGCTTTGGATATATTAGTCACGATGTCTGTAGCTGGTCCAATGAAAAAATGTACAAAAGAGATGGTTTGCATCCATCAAAGAAAGGGACTGAGTTACTTGGCTATAAATTCACAGATTTTCTGGAGGACAATTTAAACTAAACAGCGGGACAGTGAGTTAATTGATACAGAACAACCCTGTCCCCGGCAATCTAAAAATTATAGGGCTATCAGTGCATGTAACATAGATGTGTGTGTGGACAAGAATACCAACCTTGCTGTCAAGCAAAATCAAGCCTCTAATAGCGAGTGCTACACAAAGTGCACTAACCAAATAGGTGGTAAGACAATAGGGGAACTCAGGCACCACACAGGTTATATAGAAAGTAAACACAGGGCCAGTCATAAAGGACTCAAATGTCTAATAATAATAATAATAATAATAAATTTAATTTATATGCCACCCTTCTCCCAACGGGACTCAGGGCGGCGCACAACATATTTAAAACAAAACATAAATACATTCCCCCCCGATAAAACCGAATTAAATCAAATTTTAAAGTTGTATCTCTGTCGAATTGTTAAAAGATAAACCCCAAATAAAATCCTCCCTAGGTCAGGTCCGCTTGCTGGAAGAGCCATGTCTTGAGGGCGCGACGGAAAGCAAGAAGATCCGGAATCATCCGGATCTCGGGGGGTAGTTCGTTCCAGAGGGTAGGGGCACCCACAGAGAAGGCCCTCCCCCTGGGGGTCACCAGCCGACATTGCTTGGCCGACGGCACCCTGAGGAGGCCCACTCTGTGGGAGCGTACCGGTCTGAGGGAGGGGATCTGCGGCAGAAGGCGGTCTCGGAGATAACCGGGTCCTATGCCATGAAGCGCTTTAAAGGTGGTAACTAACACCTTTAAAGCAATGCACAGAGATAACCGGGTCCTATGCCATGAAGCGCTTTAAAGGTGGTAACTAACACCTACACCAATGCACAGAGTATGAACAGCAAACAGGGTGAACTAGAAATTCAGGTTAATGAGGGCAGATATGATATTGTTGCCATTACGGAAACATGATGGGATGAAACCCACACATGGAACACACAGCTAGAGGTATTTAAATTATTTAAAAGAAACAGACTAAATAAAAGAGGAGGTGGAGTTGCTCTCTATATAAGAAATAACTACATCTCTACAGAAATAGAGCACAACAATGATAAAAACTGTCTTGAATGTATTTGGGTCAATATAAAAGGGGCAAAAAATGACATTGCCATAAGTGTATACTACAGGCCACCCAACCAAACAGAGGAAATAGATGAACTTTTTGCTAGTCAGCTAACTAAGGAATGTAGGAAGCACATCACAATAGTAATGGGGAACTTTAACTACCCTGACATCAACTGGGAGACAAACTCTGCACCAAGTGGAAGATCAAGCAGGTTCCTGGCAAACCTAGCAGGCAACTTTGTCTCCCAAAAAGTAGAGAAGGGAACTAGGGGAATAGCCATTTTGGATCTAATTCTCTCTAACAGAGATGAAATGATAGAAGGTGTTGAAGCCATAGGAACCCTGGGAGGAAGAGATCATGCAATATTGGAATTCAACATTATGGAACACAAGCAATAGAACACAGTCAAACTAGAGTCTTGGACTTCAAGAGTGCTAATTTCAATAAACTTAGAGAGGGCTTGGGAAGGATTCCATGGATGAGAATCCTCAAGGGGAAAACAACTCAAGAAGCTTGGGAAATTTTGAAAAATGAGATAATAAAAACCCAGTCTAGCACAATACCAACAAAGAGGAAAAATAACAGCTCTCAAAAGAAACCAGCATGGCTGCATAAAGAACTCTCTGACAAATTGAAAGATAAAAAGGACAACTATAGAAAGTGGAAAGAAGGGCACATAACTAAGTCAGAATATCAGCAAATAGCCCGAGCCTCCAAAGATGAAGTGCGGAAAGCCAAGGCTCAAAATGAACTAAGGCTTGCGACCAAAGTCAAAAATAACAAAAAAAGCTTTTTTCAACATGTAAAAAACAAGAAAAAAGTGAAGGAAATGATTGGTCCATTAGTGGGTGAAAGTGGTCAGAAGGTGACAAGCAACAGGGAGAAAGCAGAACTATTTAACTCATTTTTTGCATCTGTCTTTACACAAAGGGAAAAAACAGACCAACCTATCAAAAATAGTGCCATAAAAAACAGAATAGAAACACAAGTTAAGATAGGCAAGAAAATGGTAAGTGAACACCTGTCCAGCCTAGATGAGTTCAAATCGCCAGGACCAGATGGATTACACCCGAAGGTTCTCAAGGAACTGGCAGATGTGATCTCAGAACCACTGAACTATATTTTTCAAAGATCCTGGAGCACAGGGGAACTACCAGAGGACTGGAAAAGAGCTGATGTAGTTCCCATCTACAAAAAAGGGAAAAAATGGACCCAGGAAATTACAGACCTATCAGCCCGACCTCAATACCTGGGAAGATCCTGTAAAAGATAATCAAACAATGAATCAGCGAACACCTAGAGGCAAACAAAGTCATTACTAAAAGCCAACATGGGTTTGTCAAAAATAGATCATGCCAGACAAATCTTATTGCATTCTTTGACCAAGTGACAAAATTAGTGGATCAGAGGAATGCTATGGACATAATTTACTTGGACTTCAGTAAGGCATTTGACAAAGTAGATCACAACCTACTACTTGACAAGATAGAAAAATGTGGGGTAGACAGCACCACCACCAGATGGATCAGTAGCTGGCTGACCGGCCGTACTCAGCATGTGGTCCTCATTGGAACCACATCTACATGGAGGGAAGTGTGTAGTGGGGTGCCCCAGGGCTCTGTTCTGGGCCCAGTGCTCTTCAACATCTTCATCAACGATCTGGACGAGGGGATAGATGGGGAACTCATCAAATTTACAGACGACACCAAGCTGGCAGGAATAGCCAACACTCCAGAAGACAGGCTTAAGATACAGAAGGATCTGGACAGACTTGAACACTGGGCGCTATCTAACAAAATGAAATTCAATGGTGAAAAAAGCAAGGTTCTACATTTAGGCAAGAAAAACCAAATGCACAGATATAGTATATGGGGTACCTTGCTCAATAGTAGTAACTGTGAGAGGGACCTCGGAGTCCTAGTGGACAATCACTTAAATATGAGCAGCAGTGTGCTGCAGCTGCCAAAAAGGCCAACACAGTGCTAGGCTGCATTAACAGAGGGATAGAATCAAGATTACATGAAGTATTAATACCACTTTACAATGCCTTGGTAAGGCCACACTTGGAATACTGCATCCAGTTTTGGTCACTGCGATGTAAAAAAGATGTTGAGACTCTAGAAGGAATACAGAGAAGAGCAACAAAGATGATTAGGGGACTGGAGGCTAAAGCATATAAGGAATGGCTGTTGGAATTGGGTATGTCTAGTTTAATGAAGAGAAGGACGAGGGGGTACATGTTAGCAGTGTTCTAATATCTCAGGGGCTGCCACAAAGAAGAGGGTGTCAAGCTGTTTTCCAAGGCGCCTGAAGGCAGGACAAGAAGCAACGGGTGGAAACTAAGCAAGGAGAGAAGCAACCTAGAACTAAGGAGAAACTTCCTGACAGATAAAACAATTAACCAGTGGAACAACCTGCCTCCAGAAGCGGTGAATGCTCCAACACTGGAGGTTTTTAAGAAGAGACTGGACAGCCATTTGTCCAAAATGGTATAGGGTTTCCTGCCTGAGCAGGGGGTTGGACTAGATGATCTCCAAAGTCCCGTCCAACTTTTTTTTTATTATTATTATTATTATTATTATTATTATTATTATTATTATTATTATTATTATTATTATTATTATTATTATTATTATTATTATTATTATTATTATTATTATTATTATTATTATTAATAATAATAATAATAATCACCATCATCATCACCACCACCATTATCATCATTATTATCAATATAGATTTCTCCGCAAGTTTGAGTTTTTTCTTTATAGAGGACAATTGTGAATCAGTATGGTTTAGGACCATCTCCCCAAAACTTCAGAATGTTGGTTTCACTAGGGAACCACTGTTAATGATGGGATATGAGTGTGCACACAGTGCAAACTAACAACAGGAAGCCCAACAAGATCAGTATATTCTGCCTAATAATATTTCCTTGATCAGTCAAACTCCTCTTTTCAAAGCAGCGAGATATGAGGGCAATTTGGAAATAAACCTCCATTTGGTTATCAATGACAGAAACTTGCACATACAGAACTTTTATTATACACATTAGAAAACTACAACATTACTTTTCAACATAATCGCCATTCAGATTGAGGCACTTGTCATAACATCTTACAAGGTTTGAAAGTCCTTAGTAGTAGTCTCTTGGAACTGCTTCAAAAGTTATTGGGTGTGTCTAGCAGTGTGCGGACGAGCATTATTGTGAACTAACACCACACCAGAAGTGGTGCCATAGAAAATCCGGCCAAATGTGAACATGCCAAAGAAGTACTGCTAGTGAAGTTCATGGAGTGTGGTTCGATCATCAGTTCAGAAAACTACTGTGAAACGTTACGAAAACTCAGACGAGCCATCCATAACAAGCGTCGGGGCATGCTGACTTCCGGTGTGGTGTTGGTTCACGATAATGCCATCCCGCACACCGCTAGACACACCCAAGAACTTTTGAAGCAGTTCCATTGGGATGTTTTTGATTAACCCCCCCCATAGCCCAGATTTGGCACCAAGCGACCATTACTAAGGAATTTCAAACCTCAATCTGAATAGCAATTATGTTGAAAAGTAATGTAATGTGTTTAATAAAAGTTCTGTATCTGTGAGTGTCTGTCATTGATAAGCAAATGGAGGTTTATTTCTGAATTGCCCTTGTATTTACAACTTATAACTGTCCCCAAATTCTGAAGGCCATTAACTTTAGCATGCTTCAAGATACTTCCCACAGGAGTCTTGGGGGGCTAATACAAGAAAACCCTGTAAGAGATGTGACTGGGCCCCTGTATTGGGCCATCAAAAATTACAGCTCATTTCCTGTTTTACTGTACATTCTGTAAGGACTCACCAACTTATCTCATAAAACCATACCTAATAAAATATTCAGGAAACATCTATCTTCTTTTGTACAATTGTTGTCATTGGACCAGTTGAATGAAATCTTTTTGAATGTAGCAAAATTTTGTTATATTGTCTTCAAAATTAGGAAGACTTTGACTGCCTACTTACAATCCACCACCAATTGTTAAATATTATGTTATCTTTTTATTTTATTTTATTTTATTTTTAATGCTTCTTATTTGTAACATTGGTCTGTGATTGTAATAAAAGTTATTACTATTACTATATAATACGGACATTATCTGATTTATAAGGAAGAAATGAAGTAGAAAGCAATTGGACCTGATTCACAGAGTTAGTTTTTCAATAAGGGATACTTCATTGGAGTTTCAAATATTGGATGGTGACCAGGACAGAGGATATAAATCTGAAAGGGGAAATTGTGACTATATTTATTTAAAGCTGTGCAAATCAATAACAGAGAAACAGAAATATTTTGGAAACAGAATGTATAGAAAATAGAATTGCAATCCTAGTACACAGAATTTAATTTCTTTAAAAGTTCAAATTTCAAGTCATCAACATGCAATTCCATTATTTATTTAGTGCAATGAATAAAATTGTGGAATGTGGTTCCAGACACATTCATCCCCCCAAAACTGCTTAGTGTATAATGGCTTTGTGACTTATGTTTCTTTCTTTTTTTCAGAAATATTCCAATGGTGGTTTTAACTGTAGATCATAATACTGCATTGCCAAGAAGTGGTTTCAAATATGACTTCATAAATACTTTAATTTCCTGTTTACTATGGATATAATCATGCTTTAATTTTTGATTTCTAAGAAAAATCTTAGCCTCATCTTGAAAAATCTCCAAATCAGGGGTCTTCAAACTTGCATGCTGGCTGAGGAATTCTGGGAATTGAAGTCCACAAGTCATAAAAGGGCCAAGTTTGAAGACCCCTGCTCTAAATCATGGATAGGCAATCTAATCCCCTCCAGACATTCTACAATTTTTCCCATCTTCTGCGCTGATTGGGAATAATACAAGTAAGATTCCAAAACATCAGGAAAACACAACTTGCTTAACCATACTGTAACCATACTGTATATGTCAATCTATTATAATGCTCCAGAGTAAATATTTAAAGGGCATGATCTTCGAAGGATAACAAGTCTGTAATTATAATCATTTGCTGTACAAATGAAACCAACAAACACATCCTTGACACCTAGGAAATGCCATTCTTGGAAGGAGCTCCCTTCTTTCAGATCAGCTTGCCCCTGATATCAGGCTTTTTCATCCTTTTAGAAGCTGGTTTTAAAGAGCTACTGCAGAACATTTAGTTAGAAGTTTTCAGGTAATAGTTAAGGTTTATAGTTTAAATGTGAGAGTGATTTTATGGATATTTTATTTTATGCATACCAAATGGTTACTAGAGTTTGTTGGCTTATGGGCAGCATATAAAAATGTTTTTTTTAAAAAAAAAATGATACAGGTATCTGTAGTGCCTATTTTCATGCATTACCTGTGAAGTTATCAGGTAGCGCAGACCAATTTTATATCTCCTCGCTACTCTCTGACTCTCTTTCTCTCATAATAACTAATGTTGCCAAGTTTCCAACAACAACATGTAAAATTTGTCTGAATGCTAGCTAGAACTCATCAGCCTCCATACCAGCTCATGCACAATATACTCTCATTACAAATCTTCAATTTGGCTTACAGCTTTAATTGTCACAGTTGATTCTCATTACTTTTTGATAGGAACATGATGATTTTACTCTGTTTTTCCCAACATTTGACTTTTAACCAATTTTTGAAGTTTAATAAACTTTAGCTTTTGACATATTTTAGTTTTGACTTCTCCATTTTTAAATTCTGTCAGCACTGTCCTCACAGTTTTTATAAGTAGATTATTTTGAAATGTTATTAATTCCAACATGTTTTGTTATTAGTTTATGCTTCTCAAAGATCAAAACAAAGGTATTGCAATGTACAGCATCTCCTTCAAGTTCTGCGAAAGCTGCCTTGTCATGACAGAGGGTGTTCCTGGGAGAGATGAGTGAAAAACTTTAGTATTTTAAGGAGGAATATAAATATAAAATATAAATATAAAATGAACTATGAACTATCAAGATAAAGAAACAGTAGAAAGCAAATTAGATGTCAGAATAAATAGTGGAAATTGCAAAGAAGAGAAAAGAAACCAAACTATGAAAAAGATCTCAAGAAAAAACTTAACAAAGAATTGCAAAGAGCTGTTAAAAGAATAAGAAGTGCTGTTATAATAATTTTAGTAAAGAAAAGGAAGATGGAAACAGACAAGGAAAAACAAGGAAAATTTTCCAAAGGCTCTCTGAAGTCAGGCGATTCTAGTCTTGATTGATATGCTAGAACAGTGGTTCTCAACCTTCCTAATGCCGCGACACTTTAATACAGTTCCTCATGTTGTGGTGACCCCCAACTATAAAATTATTTTCGTTGCTACTTCATAACTGTAATTTTGCTACTGTTATGAATCGTAATGTAAATATCTGATATGCAGGATGTATTTCTATTGTTACAAATTGAACATAATTAAAGCATAGTGATTAATCACAAAAACAATATGTAATTATATATTGTGAAATATTTATTTCTAATTACAAATAAATGAAATTTTGTCTTGAAGCATGGTGTAGCATGGGTAACAGTCTTAATATAACAACAGTAAACTACATTGCTACATTTTGCGACAGTATGTGTAAAAGCTACCCACAGGTTGAGAACCGCTGGTTTAATGCATCCAGCAGTAAACTAAAGCAGGGGAGGGGGCTGGCTTTGCATGGCATCTAATCCCCTCCCTGCAAAAGAAAAAAAAACCTGAAGCCTAAAATGATGGCCAGTAACTTTAGCAAATAACTCAGAGTCAGCAGGATTCTGTCCTGGACGGAGACCAACTGGGTTAATGTGAAAGACAGTTTTTACCAGGGAATCCTCAAGAATAAAGAGATTCTGCCTTAGGTATAGGTCTCCAGGTGGGATAGATTTGGCTGGGGGGGGGGTGGAGAGGGAATTTCAACAAAAGCCTCCCAATCTTAAACCCCCAGACCTCTCCAAAGGGTTTTTTCCTGAAACTCGTGAGATCTTTTTCTCATTTTACATTCTCTTCCTGATGGGAAGAAACTATTTTAAAAAAAAAATAGGCTTGGTTTTTCTCTGCAGAAAAAGTAAGGCGGGGAGAGCCTGGACTGGAAAAAACGAGGGGGATCACACAGTCTGAATCTGGCAGAAGTCTGGGTATGCTGCCATCTTTTGACAACCCCCCTCCCCTCTTTTGCATATTGGAGGGGCCGGGGATAAATTCTATTAAAGCTGCCCAACAATGTGAGGAGCTGTCAATCAAAACCACCAGATCTGCACCTTCTGTCTGCTTCCTGTAGATGTATAATTAAGGGCGATGGCATATAGGTGATAAGATTTTTTTTTCTGCAAAGCCATCCTAGGCCTCTAAATCTCTTTATTTTTTCCTTCTTTCTTTGGAGCCTTTGAAAAGCATTTTGAGCAAATAAAACAAGCCGCTCTCCAACTTTTCTCCCCCACCTTCTGTTAGGGGGCATCAAATTCACCAAATCTTCTCCTGTTGAATATTATTTCTCTCGCATTCCTAAATGGGCTCTTCCTATGATTTACTTCTTTCTTTTTTTTAATATGCCATTTATTCGTTGATATTTGAAGGTAATAAATCCGGGATGTTAAAAAGTTTGAGCAAACTATTAAACGGCCAAGCCTTTGCCTATTTAATAAGGGATTGAAAAACCCGGACACCCGACCCTCCGGGGCTTTTTCCTTGCTGGCAGCTTGAGCAGAAAAGCAGCCGAACCTCTCTGGTGGGTCTTTCCCTTCTTCCTAGGACCCCCCCCATCAGCTCTCCTCTCCCCCGGCTCAGAAAAGCCAAAGAAGCGCAGAAAGATTCCCCGCCTGGGAAGGACTTTTTTTTTTTTTTAAATGCCCCAGCAACAACTATTGGCTTGAAGATCCCTCAGCTGCTATTTTTAAAAAGCCGAGAAGAGGGGAAAAACAAAAGAGACTAGGACTTTTTTTTTTGCACTAAAAAAAGAGGGAGAGGGAAGGGGGAAAAAGGAAAATTCTCCCCAGCAGCTGGCTGGTCTGGCGGCGGTGCTGGTGGTGGAGCAAAGGGGAATCAGGACCCCGCGCAAAGCTCTCCAGCCTTCACGGGCTTCAGTCTGGGGGTCCCTTTCCTTTGCAAATTGCAAAGGAAAGGAGGGGAGGGGAAAAAGTCAGGGTTCGGGAGGCCCCACCTCTTTCTTTTCAGCCCAGCTGGCTGGCTGGCTGGCTTGGCTTACTTGCTGGCTGGGGCTCGCTGACTCTTCCTCTCCAGTCCCCCGCCGCCTTTGCTTTCGTGATGTTGCCGCCTTCGATTTGAGTGCTTTTCAAAAATCGGGCTCAAGCCACGCCAATCAGTTCCTAAGACCATCAGAAATATGTGTTTTCCGATGATCTTAGGCGACCCCTGTGAAAGGGTCATTCGACCCCCCAAACGGGTCGCGACCCACAGGTTGAGAACCGCTGTGCTAGAGCAAGGCTTTTCAACCTTTTCACCCATTGTACCACTTTTAGGATATTGCAATATCCGAGTACCACCAGTCGCCTAGCAAGGTGTCAAAAACTTGATGACCCCCCCCAAAAAGGAAAAAAGTGATAAAGTACAGGTAATCCTCGACTTACAACAGTTCGCTTAGTGACTGTTCGAAGTTACAATGGCACTGAAAAAAGTGCCCCCCAAGCCACAGCCAAGCAAGACACCTGCCTGCCCACCCGGTGGCGCTCTTCCTCCTGTCCGAGGTTTTCATTGTTGTGAGCATTTCTGTTGAGGATTGGCAGCGAGGGTGGGGGGGTGTTTGGTTTTTATTCCCCCCCCGTGTGCTGGGTGGTTGCAGCAGGTTTTGGTCACTTCACATGACCCTGGGACACTGTGACCATCATAAATATGAATCAGTTGCCAAACATCTGAATGTAAATCACAAGACCCTGGAGATGCTGCAACATTCCAGCTGATCGGCGCTACTTCTGGGCTCAGCAGAAGCACCAGGATCAGCGCCGAGCTCCAGCTGGAGCCTGACGCTGATCCTGGCGCTTCTGCTGAGCCCTGACAGTTCCGAAGAAGCGCTGGTCCTAGTGCTTCCATTGAGCCCTGACTGCCCTGCAGCTCCAGCCATCTCTCGCTCAGGCTTGTGCGGTGCTGCCACCGGTTCAGCTCATTCCCCTCTCCCGCTACCACTTTTCTAGGATGGTCGCGTACCACCTGCCAGGTGCCAGTGTACCACGGGTGGTACCCGTACCACTGATTGAAAAGCCTTGTGCTAGAGGATACCAATGCACAGATAGTGCCTGATTCCAAGATTAAGCAACATCCAAAATACCTTAGAATATGCTTCCTTCTATGATTGTGGCCTTGATGAGGCAAAGGGACTTCTGTGAGTAAATGAAGTTGTGGGCTAAGTCCGTTGGATACGTATATGTCCAGAAGGGTCTCCCAAGATGAACAGGCCATGATGGATACCCCAGACTAATACTGATCACATCTGCTAACCTACATTGGACCTCCATGGCAGATTATGGTCTATTCCTTCCACATGGCAATACAACCTCAAAAACGGCCCTCATTCCCCGGACACCCTAGAGCAACTGTCCACGGCAGTGGGAAGACCTGCCTGAAGGCAGAGTGTGCTAAGAATCATTGTGTTAAATCAGGCTTCCTTTGGACTTTGGACATAGGAATGGGCAATGTTCAAACAATGAAAACAGACACTTGACTAGAAGAACTGCTGATTGAACTCAACAATATGCATTGGGATATCATTGGATTATGTAAAACACAACAAAAAGACAAAAATTTAGTTGAACTTGATATGTCTGGCCATTTACTCTACACTAGAGGTACTGAAGATGGACGATGTGGCACAGTTGGTTTTCTCATCAACCAAAAGCTGAAAGACTCTATAGTAAAAGTTGAAAGTATATCAGACAGAGTAGCCCAATGCATCATTTAATTGAACAAACAATACAAGTTTCAAATCATCTAAATTTATGCACCAACAATAAGCTATTACAATGATGAGTTCTATGACGATGTGGTCCACCTTCAAGATAAAGAAAAATGCCGATACATAATACTAATGGGTATTAAGAATAGGAAGAACAATACTAGGAGAAAAAGTGATTGGCCTGTGAGGAAGTGGTGAACAAGATAATTGAGGTGATAGACTAGTAGATTTTGCAGAAGGACAGGAACTTTATATCATGAACTCATTTTACAAAAAAAAAAAGCTAGCAGAAAACGGACATAGAAGAGTCCATCTGGGTACACAAGTGAAATTGACTATATCATGTCAAGTGATTAAAACCATATTCTGCAACTGTACTGTCATCAATCATTTTAACATTAGAAGTAACCATAGAAATCTTTTTGGATGTTTGCTAGAAACTCTGAGTTGTACCCCCAATATATCTGGATTACACTAAATTGAAGATGTAGTTAGAAATATTAAATTAGATTTCACATCATGTTAATGTAACAGTATAAGTGATTTCTGTTAAGTCCGGAGAATAATGGCGCTTGAGACGAAGCATCTCCAACAAGTCTTTATTGTTTGCTCCATTCTACGAACAACCAGAGCAGAGGCACGCAGGCCTCTATTTATACCCTCTGATCCCCGGGCAAGTTCAACCAATCATGAGGCGGGCTTTTCCCGCCTTGCGCATGCGCACAAGGCTGGCACCGCTCAGTCTGGTCCCGGGCAGCTTCTGCAAATGCCCGGGACTCTTGCAACGTCCCGAGCCTGCCTCTTGCAGGCTCAGGACACAACACCCCTTCCCCCTGGATGAAATAAGATTGCGCCCACATGGACGCCATCCTATAGATGGTAATATAATTACTAATGAGTTAATGTTACACAATGTGGAAGGTGTGGGACTGTTCCTTTGAACCAGATCCAGTGACCCCCTGACCTTGTTTTCATTAAAGACAACCAGCCAGAACCTTTAGGTCAGCTATTGCTATGTACCTGCTCACCTTACGTAATCGGCTAGGTATTTGGGAGGGCCTCTTACCCTGAGCGACCTTCTCAGACCTGGAGAGTTTGTAATGTTATCCCCGTTACTGCTTGCACTAGGTGAAGTGCCCTGTGAATGACCAGTGACTTCAGCTTGACTTTCCAGCCCGTCTCCTGTATTTGAGCAGTCAGGACCCTGTTGGTTGCTAAACCTGGTTGACCTACCCTCTATGGAGTTGTCTAACCCCTCTGAGTTCATTCCCGTGTTTCCTGAGGGAGTACGGGTGTCCTGGCTCGTTTCTGTAGTGCTAGGGACTAGGGATGCCTCCCTGTTAGCCCTGATGCGTGAGGACATCCTCCTCTGAGCCCTTCCAGCAAGGGACGTGTTCCCCTTTTGTATTGCCTGCTCTCTTGCATGCTGTGAGTTGTGAGTATGCTCCCAGTTATTCTCCGTGTCTGGAGTATTGCTTGATAGGGGTGGATAATTAGTCTGCCACCGGTGGGACTCCCAGGCTGGAGTGTGTGTGGGGGTGTCTATGTACTCCCTTTCCCAAGAACTGCTACCTGAAGCACCTGTGGAAGTTGGGTGTTGAGTACCCATTTCCCTTCCCACAGCCAACGTAGGCTGTTGATTTTGAATCCC
>NW_015386636.1:471308-473861 GCF_001527695.2 Protobothrops mucrosquamatus | reverse complement strand
CCTTGAAGTCGCACGGTTTAGCTGCTCTTCTCAAGGCCGCAACGTAGTCTTTTGCTGATTCTCCAACTCGCTGATCTCTCTGTTGAAATGTGTGCCTCCAAGCCATGACAGATTGCTTGGGCTGGAAGTGTTCCTTTAAGGTTTTCTTGAGGTCGGAGTATGATACCGTTTCCAGCGAGTCTGGAGCGATTAAGCTCTCGGCGATCTCAAAGGCGTCTTGCCCACAAACGCACAACAATGTGGCAGCCTTTAAGCCTTCCTCTCGAATCTGGTTTATGCGAAAATACGTCTCGACTCTTGCCACATAAGATTCCCACCTCTCGGGGTGAGAGATGTCGAATTCCGCTAAACGCCCAACTTTTGCCATGATCGATGATCAGGTTTTCTTCTTCTTCAGCTGCACGCACCCTCCAGCGATTTCGTACTGGCAGGATAACGCTGACTTCCACGCCGTTTCTCTTCCGGACTTCTTTGGGTGAGTCTTCTAGCTTTTCTTAGCTGTAGAGACTGGATCCCACCTTCGTCGCCAGTGTTAAGTCCAGAGAATAATGGCGCTTGAGATGAAGCATCTCCAACAAGTCTTTATTGTTTGCTCCATTCTACGAACAACCAGAGCAGAGGCACGCAGGCCTCTATTTATACCCTCTGATCCCCGGGCAAGTTCAACCAATCATGAGGCGGGCTTTTCCCGCCTTGCGCATGCGCACAGGGCTGGCGCCGCTCAGTCTGGTCCCGGGCAGCTTCTGCAAATGCCCGGGACTCTTGCAACGTCCCGAGCCTGCCTCTTGCAGGCTCAGAACACAACAATTTCCTTTTTTTCTTTCCTTTCCTCTCTTCTTTTCCCTTTTCCCCTTTTCCTTTCCTTTCCTTGTGTGTGTTATAAGTCCTATGAAAAAGGCTTTGAATGAATCATTTATATTTCTACAAGCAGAATATCTTGGAATTTCAGTAAAGGGTAGCTGTGAATTTTATGAGAAAAAAAAGAAAATACCTTGTGAAAATAATAAAACCTTTATAAAAGGATTTTCAAAATTAAGGATAGGAGAAAAAGGGTATTGAATAAGAATATTCTGTTTATTGATAAGACTGCATTGAATAGGCAAAATGAAATGAAACCAAGTTTACATAAAGGTACACAAATGTAGACACTGAACTCTGTATGTCAACATACTCTGAATTTTTTTGAAGAATTATACCTTTTCTAATGTTCTTGCAGAACAAAATATCCATAAGAAATGTTAAAGGTCATATGAACAACAGTACTGATGCAGAATAAATCCTTATAAAAGTTTTAAACTGTGACATTTAAACAAATATATCTTTGAACCAAGGTAATACAAAAAACACCAAGTATTGAAACTTTCCTTAGATAATAAAAATATAGATAAATGGTATCAATTAAAGCTTAGCAGTTCAGTTTTATTAGCTAGAACCTGACACGGTGGTCTAGGATTTTGTGAGTGGAACAAACACATGTCTTTAATTAAAGGTATAATTATTGCACATCAGGTTTCTCAGAGGCACACTTATTTCCTAGGGACATCTCTTTTGCCCTTTCTGGAGAGGAAGAAAGGACTCAGGGATACTTGTAGAATAAAGGAGAATTTTCCAAGAGATACTTTTGGTTATATTACAACTTTCTCTGTATTGGTCATTACTCTTATATTTAGAATTATATTTCAGTATTAATTATTGCCCTCATAATATAATGAAATAACTTACTCAGTGGAGCTCCTTAGGCCTATGAGGATTCTTACTTTTTAAAATATTTTTTTAAAGTAAGTATTAATATGCTTTCTCTAAGTTATTCTGTGACTGAGATGGGTGGTTTCTAACTGTTAGGTTTCTACTGTCATATATATAAAACTATATATATAGTTTTATATATATGACAGTAGAAACCTAACAGAAACCACCCATCTCAGTGAAACAGTGTGTATGTGTGTGTGTGTGTGTGTGTGTGTGTGTGTGTGTGTGTGTATATATATATATATATATATATATATATATATATATATATATATATATGAATGCTTTTTTCTTTTAGAGCACCCTGTCAGCCCAAATATGGGAAAGAGAAGTCTTTTGCCTGTATCAGCTCAACCTAGAGCCATCCACAGGCAGCAGTCGCTTAACTGCGACATCATATGTGTTCCAAAATTTGAATTGCTAACAAAGAATTAAAGGAGAACTGGGATAGCTATTTCAAACCTTATTTGGTTTTCATCAGCCAGACATACCCTTCTGAGATTCGAACCTGGGCTGTCTGCATGTTAAGCAGAGATGTTAGCCACTAGGCCACAGGCTCTTTCTCACTTTGTTAGCTACAAGAGACAGGGGAAGAGGATGAATGCTTTTTTCTTTTAGAGCAACCTGTCGGCCCAAATATGGGAAAGAGAAGTCTTTTGCCTGTATCAGCTCAACCTAGAGCCATCCACAGGCAGCAGTCGCTTAACTGCGACATCATATGTGTTCCAAAATTTGAATTGCTAACAAAGAATTAAGGGAGAACTGGGATAGCTATTTCAAACCTTATTTGGTTTTCATCAGCCA